>NC_056007.1:44607712-44910742 GCF_018446385.1 Zingiber officinale | reverse complement strand
ACTCAATTAGTTCAATTAGGATTACTCTTAATCAAATTTGATTCATCATATGAATCTAATCCTCTTGGTTCATCATATGAACCTAATCTCCATCTAATTGTCCTTTGTGCGTGACCCTATAGGTTCTTATAACATTGGCAATGCTCCTAAACCCATTTAGAAGCATAAGTAATGAGCGGTATCTAGCAACACATCATTACTACCCAAGTTATAAGAATGTTGAGATCCAACATCACCTTGTGACTACTAATTGTGACTCCTCACAATATATGACATTTGTTGGATCGAAAAGAATTTAGATATCTCCACAATAGCATGATATTGTCCACTTTGGGCCTAGACCCTCATGGCTTTGCTCTTGGGCTCTCCCCAAAAGGCCTCATGCCAATGGAGATATCTTTTCTCTTATAAATCCATGATCTTTCCCATGTGTTTCCAATATGGGACTATGTTTGTAACCTTGCAACCCCAACAATCCCCCCCCTCAAACAAAGGACCATAGGCTTCCCACGTCTGATCCTCGACCCACCAGGTCTTCCTGCCCCTCGGTCCACCCGACCTACTAGGACTTCATTGCCTAGTCGCAACTAGGACTTCCTGGCTGGTGTCTGGTCCTCTTGATCCGAACATAGGAGCCCCCACTTTCTTTATTCGAGGTCAATATTGTACCCACATGGCTCAATCAGACCATAGCTCTTGTGCACAGTCGGCGGTTAAACCTTCTGGCAATCCGGGCGCTAATACCAATTGTTAGATTGAAAAGAATTTAGATATCTCCACAATAGCATGATATTATCTACTTTGGGCCTAGACCCTCATGGCTTTGCTCTTGGGCTCTCCCCAAAAGGCCTCATGCCAATGGAGATATCTTTTCTCTTATAAATCCATGATCTTTCCCATGTGTTTCCAATATGGGACTATGTTTGCAACCTTGCTACCCCAACAACATTGTTCTTCTATCCTAGACATCTAGAGTGATCAATGTGAGGCATAGACCGTGTCATCCTCTAATCAATCTAAATCATGAACTCCAAGTAGACTCACTCAATCAAATGAGCTCGATATCTCATATTGACTCATTCGGGCATGACCATGCACTTCGTGGTCTCACTCTATCAAGAATATCGATGTCACTCCCGTCATATAGGAGGGATAGATCACATGTACATCACTCACATCCCTCTACATAATTCGTTACATACCCAGTAATCACCTTTATAGTCCACCTAGTTACGGGTGACGTTTGATGAAGCCAAAGTACGTAACTCCTTATGTAGGGATCCATGGTGAATTCAGGTCCAAGGACTAGTAGTCATACTAATAGTCACATGAGAAAGTATATGACACTCATATAATGATCTATGATACTTTCTCATGGCAGGTCATTCAGTATACATTCTCCAATGCATACCCATGTGTCAACTTGACATCTCCATATCCATGACTTGTGCGATCAAGTCATCGAGTTGACTTACATGCTAGTCTCATTGCATTAACATTGTCCCTTAATGTTAATACTTGACTAGGAATGATTAAGAGTAGTGTTTCCTATATCATCTCACTATTGATTCAACCAATCGATTAATATATGTAAGAACCTTCTACTCAAGGACGCTATTATACTTAGTTATTTGGCACCAATATAAGTAAGTATAATAGCCAAAACAAATGCCTTTATTTATATAAGAATATGATACAACGAGTCCATACAACAATCATCAAATGATTGGCTCTAGGGCTCTAACTAACAAGAAGGGAAGGTGGAAACCTTCAAAGCAAGGCTTGTTGCGATGGGGTATACTCAGAAAGAGAGAATCGATTATGATGAAACCTTTTCGCGGGTAGCTATACTTAAGTCTATCTCGATACTTTAATCTATTGCTGCTTATATAGATTATGAGGTTTGGAAAATGGATGTGAAGACAGCTTTCCTTAATAGAAGTTTTGAAGAAAACATCCATATGATGCAACTAGAGGGATTCATTGCGAAGGGCAAAGAGCATCTTGTATGTAAGCTCAATTGGTCTATGAACTAAAGCAAGCTTCAAGATCTTAGAACATCCAGTTTAATGAAGTCCGGATGAGTCTTGTGTATACAAGAAGTGTGACAAAAACGTGGTGGTATTTCTTCTACTATACGTTGATGACATTTTGTAAGTTGGCAATAATATCAAAGTGTTGTCAGAAGTAAAGGTATGGTTGTCCAAGCAATTAGATATGAAGGACATGGGAGAATGTAGACATATTCTTGGGATCAAAGTGATAAGAGATCGTAAGAAAACAATATTGTGCTTATCCCAAGCTTCATATATCGATACTATCCTAGCTCGTTTTAGCATGAAAAACTCCAAGAAAGGTTTTCTACCTTTTCGGCTTGGAGTATCTTTATCTAAAGAGATGTCGCCTTATGCTTCGGCTATATGAAGCTTAATGTATGCAATGTTATGCATGAGACTGGATATCTGTTATACAGGTGAAATGGTTAGCAGATATCAAAGTAATCCAGGACAAAGACACTGGACTGTCATAAAGCATATATATTAAAGTACCTGAGAAGGACTAGAGATTATATGCTAGTTTACTAAGCAGATGATTTACTCCCTGTGGGTTACACGGATTCTGACTAATAGGGACAATAGTAAGTAAACTTTGGGGTTTTGTGTTTATTTTGGGAGGTGAAGTCATAACATAGAGGAGTGTTAAGAAGAAATGTGTTTTGGACTCCACTATAGAAGCTGAGTATGTTGCAGCCTCTGGGGCAGCCATAGAAGCTGTATGACTCAAAAACTCCTTGATGGATTTAGATGTGATTCTTGGTTTGCCCAAAATTATCATAATTTATCGTGATAATAATGGTGGAGTAGCAAACTCGAAGGAACCATGAGCTCATAAGGCAAGTAAACACATTAAGCACAAGTACCACCCGATACGAGACATCGTAAAATAAATAGAAGTTGTTGTTGCCAAGATTGCATCAGATGATAACCTGGCAGATCCTTTCACTAAGGTCTTTCCAACAAGATCTTTTGATGGGCATGATGAGGGGATGGGAATCAGATGTATGGCAGCATATTCTTTTAGTATAAGTGGGAGATTGTTAGGATGTATACTAAAAGCCTAGCTTTTTTATGAACATTTATATTTTGAAATAAGAATCACATTAGTCAAATGTCTGCATTTATGTTAAATGTAGTTATCCATTTAATTTATATTATAGATAACATGGTGTTTGGTGTGACATAGAAGATCATGTTGTCAGTTCCTTATAAATTATAAATAGAAGTTCACAACCAAGATGGAATGGGACAAACCATTGGAGTGGTTGTAGTGTAATTTGGTATTAGTTTATCTTAACTATAAAATTACACTAGTACACTATGTGTGTATTGAGCAAGACCATTTGAGGTTTTTTCTTTTTATACTAACTATATAAAAGAACAAAACCTATGTTATTATGGAAGTGCGTACTCTTAATCATGATATAAAAACAAGCATGTATACCTAATATTTATTTCTTTAATTTATAAAAGGGTGAGATTTAGTTCGTTAAATCAATAGGCCCGATAAGTTGGGATGTGATATTATTTATATAGTGTGTGGTTAATTATAGAATTAAATTGTGTCCTAGTAGTCTAGGTTGATGATGTCCCCTTGAGGAGCTCATAAGGCTTGTCATGTAAACCCTGTAGGTGGACTTAGTCTGACATGACAATAAGGTTGAGTGGTACTACTCTTGGAGCTAGATATTTATTAAGTGAGTTGTCAGTAACTCATTTAATTAGTGGGTATTCGATATCTTAAACATAGGGAGACTAACGCACTTATGATAAGAAGGAGCCCATATAGTAATATGGGATTGGTGCGTAGTGCAATAATAACTCTTTAGTGGTATGAGTTATTATTGATGAACTTGAGTTGGGTGTTCGGGGCGAACAGGGAAGCTCAAGCTTATCGGGAGACCAAAACCAATTCCTCCTCTCGGTCCCTATTGTAGCCTCTTATTTATAAAGCCTTATGTCCACTTAAAGCCAAGCTTCTTACCCATCAAGTTGTGGCTGGCCAAGCCAAAGGATGGAGCCAAGTTGTGGCCGACCAAGCTTCGAGCCCAAGCAAGGTGGTCAGCCACATAAAATATAAAAGGGTATTTTAAATTTTAAAATCTTTCCTTTTGTAGAAGCCATGGTTTTAAAAGAGAGTTTTTAAATTTTAAAATCTTTTCTTTTATAGCTTTCTATAAAGGATTAAGAGAGAGGTTTGATATCTTTCCATATTTCTAGTTAAGAGAAAGATTTTAATTTTTGATAAAACTTTCCTTTTTTGTAACCATCCACATGTTTTTAAATGAGAAATTTTAATTTGTTAGATCGAGACGCGCTAGAGGGGGGGGGTGAATAACGCTCGCGGCTATTTCGTTCGATTCGTAAAACTATCAGAGTTAAAATACGCAGCGGAATAATGAAACACAAACAGAGAGACACAGGGGAATTTACTTCGTTCGGAGCCTTGATCGACTCCTACTCGAAGGTCCGCGATCCTTGATCGCTTTCCGTGGGCAACAACTATAAGCTTGATAAGAATTACAAACTAATTACAATGAAAGTATAATAACAACTTTATACCGACAACTAAGGAAGAAGAAACAGAGCTCCGGGTCGTCGGGAGGTTGTTGCAGCACTTTTGGATCATGTCGTTAGCAGCTATATGCAAAGGAATCGCTTGGAGTGAATTGTTTTTAGCTGCTGGTCAAAACCCCCTTATAAAGGGTGTTCAAGGTGCCTTGAAAGCCATCCAAGGCACCTCCATGCTGGCCGAGTCACACGCTGCGATAAGGGCTGAACTGGTCGAACCTTATCAGGTTCAAGGCACCTTCATCCTTCCTCAAGGCACCTTCATCCATCGGTCCAAGGCGCCTTGAGCCTTCTTCAAGGCGCCTCCAAGCCTACTTCGCAGCCAGCTCAGCTTTTGCACCCGAGGCGCCTCCAAGCTCCATGGAGGCGCCTCAGACACTGTTCATCCAAGGTAAACTTGTGCACCTTTGCAACTGCAAAAGTCTTAGTCTCAAACACATACCCTGCAACACAAAGTTAGCACAAGACAACAGTAAATATGATAACAGAATATAATGACAGTCTCCAGACTGTTCGAGTCTGACTTCGAATTTTCATCTGGAAACCCTAGGTCGACCCGACACCTACTGTTCCCTCTACGGGGGATGCATCCTCACCTACTCCACTCAGGAGATTTACTTGATGTCAGTGCGATCCTCCAGATCGACTGGACTTTTGCTCGATGCTCGATGCTTTCGGACTTTCTACTGGACTTCCGCTTCCCGGCTGGTCCAGTCTTTCACCTGGTTCGCGACACCAGGACTTTCCACCTAGGGTTACCCCCCCCTAGGGCTTTTGCCTGAAGCACTCGACCCACCAAGACTTTTCGCATAGGGTTACCACCCCCTATGACCTAGGGTTACCACCCCCTAGGGTTTTTACCTTGCCTAACCATAGTTAGGTCTTTTCCTGAAACACTCAACAGATTTGTTAGATCACAACACACCTTAACTTTGAATCCTTTGCCATTATCAAAACTCAGGTTCGATCGTCGGATGCTTCCCGCACCAACAATCTCCCCCTTTTTAATTATGGCAACCCAAATTCAAAGTTAAGTAAAACAAATGCATGAATATATTAAAAGATTTTAAGTGAGCAAGCTTAAGTATATTAATTCAAATACAAGCATAACTTAAGCTAACACTTAAACTTTGTGAAGCTCCCCCTTAATACAGGGTTTCCTTTTACTTTTGAATTAGATAGATTTTTACTTTTTGAATTTCCTACTCTCCCCCTTTGCTATTTATCAAAAAATAAGTTAGTTTCTAGCAATTTTTAATTTTTCTTTGGAAAAAATAGATTAGGCTTATAAATGGTAAATTTACTTTGGAAAAAAAAATTTCACCTAAGTTTAAAAGGGCTAATATTTAGTAGACTGCTAAGAATGATTTTAGCCACTTTTGAAACTTAGTTGTTTTTGAAATATACTTAGCTAAATTTTGAAAATCTTAAAGGAATTTGAAGTCTCTTTTAACTAAAAAATATTTTGAAAGCAATGATTTTTAATACTTTTAGGTAAGTAAAAATAGCTTAGCAAGAATTTGTAAAAAGTTAGATTTGAAGGTTTGCTAAGTTTGAAAAAGTTTGAAGGTTTCTATATCAACTTAGTCTTTTGAAACATTGAATTTTGAAAATAGAGCTTAAGTTGAAAATACACTTAGCTTAATTTGAATAAAATCATTGTTGGAAACATGGGAGTAAGAGCTTTTTTAATTTTTAGGAAGAAGAGGGAGAAGCTAAAAATTTAAATTAGTTTATTTAATCAAATTGGTTGGTCCTTAAGTCCAAGCATGAGCAAAATTTATTTTAATCAGGTATCAGAGCCCTAAAGTACAAGCATGCTTAATCTTAATTTTTCCTTCACCAACTGTCTAACCTTTAGCTACTTGCTGATTGCCTAGAGTGCAGCAGCTTTCACTTGGTTAGTTGAGTTAAGTCATTTAGTCCAGCTAGATTTAACTAGAGCTGGAAGACTTGACTTGATTACTATTAATAAGTATTTAACGCCCAGACCCATATTGATGCACAGAAATAAGCATTCTTGAGTCCAGGCTGTACCCTATACATCTCACACGGTTCTATGTTTTTCAAACACAAGCAAGGTATACCTAGGTGTTTGTGAGATGCTCTGGCTTAAATTCTAGGGGTACAGGATTTCTAGAGTAGAGCCTAAGCTAAGTCTAATTTTTTGAAAATTCTAAGAAAATGGGATTTTAAAATCATTATTTTTCCTAGAATTTTTAAAACAAATTTTTGAAAAGAACAGGATAAAAGTGGTTTTGAAAGTGATAAGTACTGAATTAAGAACATAAGTCAGCTAAACATAAGATAACCAACTCCAAGATACAACCAAAAGGTGAGAAAAATATCCAGGTCTAAAAAGTGAATGACATATCCAGACAATCTAAAAAGATAGAGTCAAGCAGGTGGATCGTCAGCTGGAGGATCGGCTAGAGGCTGCTCGGGTGCCGGCTGAGGATGTCCCTGACGCCGTATCTCGCCTCGGAGAGATGCGAATCCTGCAGCCATCTCGGATCGCATAGATCGAAGAAAGTAATGGCTCTCTAGTACAGCTCATCGCGCCTGAGAGGACTGGATCTCGAGCTGAGTGAGTCTGTCCTCGACAGAAGGCGGTGCCGATGTCGAAGATCGGCAGATGTAGAGGGTCCAGCAGAGGTGGAAGGATCTGAGAAAAAGTCCTTGGCTAAGAAGTCGTCCCACTCCTCTCCCTCGCCTGGTATATCCTCGGCCTCTGGATCGATAGGGGCATCGACTGGCTGTGGTCGACCTGTCCAGGCTAGAACTCCATCAGCGTTGACCTCAGCACGGGCTAGTCTACAACTGCGTGACCCTAGTTCATCATATATGGTTAAAGGGATAACTGTTCCTCTGGTCACATCTATACCCTCGATGGTCGAAAAGATGGAAGTCAAAATATGGCAGTAGGGCATATGCACTATATGGGAAGTGACTGTACTAGATGCTGAGATGATGTTCTGGAACATGTGTAAGGCTATATCAATGTCCAACCGATGACTCAAGGCATATAGAAAGAATGAATGTGAAGATCGCATCTTCGGGACATCCCGAGATGAGATCGGCAATATGTAGGCTGTCAGGACCCTATACATGACATAGTCCTGGACTCTAAGAGAAACTGACCTGAACTCAGTCAAGCCGAGTGGTCTCTCACCCCAAAAAAAAACGTATAGATAGTATCTAATGTAATATGAGAGTAGGGATCGCCAAATGGCAGATCTCTACCGGGGTAGCAAAGGAAGGTACACTCTGACGCTCTAAGCCCTAAAGCGGTACATAACAAAGTGGGGGTAAGCAAAATGTCAGTACTACCAACTCTAGGGGAGTATGTTCTATCATCAACCCTTTCAAGGTTGCGATAGAACTGTGCACATAAATGATTTATTGCATTACTGCAATAAACCAATTTGTCCAGCTGATAGTATTCTATCATCTGGACCGATGGGTGACAGATTACTAAAAAAGGGCCTATTTACGTATCTAGGTTTGATGGGGTTAAATTTAAAGCTAGCAAATGTAGTCCTAAGTTGGTCAGTTGGGAATCTGAGGTCGGCTGATGGAAGTCTAGCCGGATTGGGATTTACTTGACGTCGTTTCCTATTTTCAATGATTTTACACAAAAATTGGCAAAATAGGCACAAAGATTATGTAAAAATTGACTGGGAAGTGATTAGAGATTACCTAGGAGGTATTGTGGGGTGTAAAAGAGAAGGAACAGGTTGAAGGCGCCTTAGAGACGAGATTTCAGTAAGAACTCGTTCGGGAACGTCAGCAAAATGGGGCAGATCGAAACGAACAGAATCTGTTCTGTTCGTGAAAAGCTTTAGGTCTTAAGGCACCTTAATTGAGTTATAAGGCGCCTTAGGACAGTAGTTTGAGGTGCCTCGGAGATAATGCGAGGTGCCTTAGTTGCAGGCGGCGGGAGTTTTCCCGCCGCTTTCTAGGGCGCCTCCCTTGTATGGGAGGCGCCTTCAACAGGCGCTATGTCGTTTTTTTTAATAGAATTTAATTTAACTTTTGGTTAATTAAATTTTGGATATTTATTTTAAGTGGATTAATTATTTGAAATATAATTTTAATTTGAAAAATAAAATAATTTTTAAAGGTAATTTTGAAATTAAGTTTTTAAAAAGATTTTTAAAATAATTTTTAAAAGTAATTTTGAAGTTAAGTTTTTAAAAGATTAAAATAATTTTTAAAAATAATTTTGAAATTAAGTTTTTAAAAGAATTTTAAAGTGATTTTTCAAACAATTTTGAAATTAAGTTTTAAAAAGATTTTTAAAATAATTTTTAAATGTCATTTTAAAATTTATTTTTTAAAAGATTTTTAAAATAATTTTTGAAAGTAATTTTGAATTTAAGTTTTTCAGAGATTAAAATAATTTTAAAAAATAATTTTGAAATTAAGTTTTTAAAAGATTTTTAAAATAATCTTTAAATGAAATTTTGAAATTAAGCTTTTAAAAGATTAAAATAATTTTTAAAAATAATTTTAAAATTAAGTTTTAAAAGTGATTTTTCAAATAATTAAGTTTTAAAAGTTTTTAAAAGATTTTGAAATTGATTTTTGAAAGATTTTTAAAATAATTTTTAAAAGTAATTTTGAAATTAGGTTTTTTTTTAAAAGATTTTTAAGATAATTTTTAAAAGTAATTTTGAAATTAAGTTTTTTAAAAGATTTTTAAAATAATTTTTAAAAGTAATTTTGAAATTAATTTTTTAAAATATTTTTAAAATATGTTTGAAATAAGTTTTTAAAAGATTTTTAAAATAATTTTTAAAAGTAATTTTGAAATTAATTTTTTAAAAGATTTTTAAAATATGTTTGAAATTAAGTTTTTTTTAATAGATTTTTTAAATAATTTTTAAAAGTAATTTTGAAATTAAGTTTTTTAAAAGTAAATTTGAAATTAATTTTTTAAAAGATTTTTAAAATATGTTTGAAATTAAGTTTTTAAATGATTTTTAAAATAATTTAATATAATTTTTAAAATGATTTTTAAAAGAATTTTTTGAAATTGATTAATGGATTATAGAATTTGAATTAATTATAGTGATGAGTTTTAATTTTGAATTTAAATTTTAAATTCCTTAGTCATCTCACCCGATCTAAATTTTCAATCAGGGAATCCTATAATTTTTGTGAGATGAATTGAGATTCAATTTAAGGGTTTGGTTTAACTTTGTGTTAGATTCAGGTTTAGCTTTGGGTTCAACAAGTAAGCATTCTTTGGATAAACTTCTGGGCTATGGTGAGTCACAAGGAACTCATTAAAGTAACCATGCCTTCGAGGTTTTCCAAATAGTCCTACCCATTGAACTTAATACTAAACATTGGTCTAACTGGTTAGGATCCATTTAAGGGTAGCTTCGGTCAGTTCCACTTGGCCAAATGCACTAGGTCGAATCCATATCTTCCTAGACATGCGATGCCCAAGCTTCCATAACGTACTATCATCCAAAAACTTTACTAGTACCGTGAGTCAAATTAAACCTAGCCCATTTTATCTAACCTTAATTACCCTGCCGGGTAGTCTACTCTTGTTCACCCATTTTGGGTAGATTAAGTTTGGTTACCCAGTCGTGTAGTTTAGTTGCGGGTGCCAGCTATTCTGGATCCTCCTTCTAATTTTAATTGATTTAAATTCGAAATTGTTAATTTCAAATTTTTAATTAAAGTTTAAATTTTAATTTTAATTTAATTTTGAATTTTAATTTAATTTTGAATTTTGAATTTAAATTTGAATTAAATTTTTTAATTTAATTTCGAATTTTAAATTAAATTTTGAATTTTAAGTTCATTTAATTAATATCGATTTTCTTTTTGCTCCCCCTGGATCATAGCCTCGATATGGTCTATCGAGGTAGTGTATTTGATCATTCGGGATCCAATATTGACCAAGTCCAACTTGATTAATCAATTTGGACTTGGGGACCCATGCTTGAACTATTTTTCTATCTGTTCTTTCTACAAGAGATAAGTAGAATTTATATTTTCTTTTTGGTTTAAATCCTAGACCAGTTCTATTGTAAACGGCTCTTTGTGTCCCAAGAATTAGGTCAAGATTCTTGGAACCTAAAGAAAACCGTTCTAGAGTTTTCTCTAGATCCTTAACTTGGGTTTTCATACTGGAGTTCTCTTCTTCAAGTTTTTGAACTTGAATTGAGTTTCCAGTCTGAACTGGTTCAGTCAAGGATTTGGAGTCAGTCACTTCTTTAAGGACAGCTACTTCTTTTAGAAGTGACTTAATTCTAAGATTCGACTTAGCTAATTTTCGCAATAGGTAATTAACTAGATTATTAAGGCGAGGGATACTTAGAGAGGGATCGGGCCCTTCAGAAATGGATACGGATCCGTGGCTTCGCTCGGACTTGGCCTTCGACTCGGTCTCGCTCTCGGATTCGTCGATCTGGTCCCGGGCCATCAGTGCGAGTAAACTCGTATGATCGAGTTCATCATCAGTATCTTCTTCTGAGGATTCGTCCCACGTCGCCTTTAGGGCCTTCTTCTTTCTTTGCTTCTTCGCATCCTTTTGATTAGGGCAGTTGGCCTTGATGTGCCCCTTCTAGTTGCACCCGTAGCAGATCACTTCGAACTTTACCTTAGAACTTGGTTGGGCCTCCTTGGATTGGGCTGCCTTCTTTAGGTCCTTCTTGTTGAAGCCTTTCTTCTTCTTGTAAAGACTTTTCACAAGATTCATGAGCTCCGTTGTTAGTTCTTCATCTTCATCATCTGAGTTGGGTTCTTCTTCCGACTCTGGTTCAGTTCTTCTTCGTGATCTTGGTTCGCGCGTTCGACTGGTACCTGCAACCAAAGCAACCCCCTTCTCGGTTGGCTGTGCATTAGTCTGCTCATGTAATTCAAACTCACAGAATTATTCATCTAATTTTATTGAAGATAAATCCTTGGAGACTTTGTAGGCATCTACCATTGATGCCCACAATGTGCTCCTCGGAAACGAATTTAATGCGTACCTTATGACGTCCCGATTCTCTACCTTTTGCCCTATTCAGTGGGGAGAGTTGAGGATGTCTTGAATTCTTGCGTGTAGAGAGCTTGCCGTCTCACCTTCCTGCATTTTCAGATTATATAGTTTATTAAGTAAAAGATCTCTTTTACTTACCTTGGTGTCGGAGGTGCCCTCGTGGAGTTCTATCAGTTTCTCCCACAGCTCCTTTGCGGTTGAAAATGGACCGACTCTGTTGAGCTCCTCCTTGGTAAGACCACACTGGAGGGTGCAGGTAGCTTTGGCGTCGGCTTCCACCTTCTTGATTAGGGATGGCTCCCAGTCCTCGCAGGGTGTAGGCGCGTCTTTATCCGTTGGCAGATCCAAACCAGTCTTGATTATCATCTAGGTTTTGAATTGGATTTTAAGGTAGGCTTCCATTCGTCCCTTCCAGTACCAGAAATCTTCTCCGGAGAAGAGGGGGGGGGGGGGGGGGGGGGACGAACGGTGCTGAAACCCTCTTGTTGGGCCATTGAGAGAATATGCAAAGGAAAAAGAAAATATGTCCTAAGACTAAGTCTTGGATTGTAACACCCGAAAATTCTCAAAATAATTATTAGAAATATCCTAGTATTTTTCTGGAATTTTAGGATATTTTTACAGAATTTTTAGAATAGCAGAAGTAGCAAAAATAAATAGAAAACGAAAATAGCCTACGCGGGAATTGAACCAGAGACCTATTGGGTCCTACGACTTATAGCGGACTCTAGTAACCAAGTGAACCCAGCAGGGCCGTGCTGAAAGGAAAGGGAATCAATTATATTTATGTTGGAGTTGGGCGAATTAATTCCTTAATATAATTAGGAATTAATAAGTGAGGAGATAGAATTTTTAACCGGCAACTTCTCCTCCTCACCCTAACCTCACGCCGCCTCCCTTCTCCTCTCCTTCTCTCGGTGCCAACCACAAGAACAAGCAAGGGTTCTATCCCAAGGGTTCTAAGGGAAAATTCCGGCGACGCGAGAGGAACGCTTAGACGCGAGAAGATCGTCGAAAGGATTGTCTCCTCCGGAAATCTAACGATTAGAATCGTAAGAAAATCCGAACAGGAGGTAAGAAACCCCTCACCTGCAGTATAAGTAGCTCTCGTGTGAATTTCATGTATTAGTTTAGTAAATATAGACTACCGACACAAAGGATGCGAATTAGCGCATACCAAGTGTTCGATTTAAATTGTTTAGCACAGAAAAATACAACTTAGGCATTTTAGTGGCTTAGATAAATGCAATAGAAGAATTTCATAGCTTATTGAGTCTTGCTCCAGTTTTTATAGGACTAGATGTCCAATGGGTGGGCTCCCACAGTCGCCTCTAGGTTTAGATAACCTAGTTCTAGGTTTAGACAACCTAGTGGAAGCAAGACGAGAATTTATTAGCCTATGTTCAGTATTTTACTTTCTCAGTGGCACTGTACTGGATTAGATATCCATTGGGTTAGGTCCCATAGTCGTCCCTAGGTTCAGCTAACCTAGTAACCCTACTGAATTCGGGACTTGTAAACCCGGGTCTAGTAAGGGATACGCGCACAGCAAAGTACAGTTGTCGGGCCCAAACAGCAGCATGATTATGTATTTTCACTTACTATGTAAATAGTTTTCAGAACCTCACAAAATAGCTATGGGAAAGTTGTATAATTCTAGCAATAGTTTAGCATCAGCTTAGTTCAGTCCATGCTCTGTTTAGTTTTCTTATGAAGGCATGTGATAGTTTTATGATCAGTTTTAATTTCCCTATCTTATGAACCTGTATGCCATGTTTTAGTATTCATGTGTAATGATTTCAGTATGCCATGTTTCTCAAGTTCAGCATATGATTTTAATAGCATTCTTTCAAAAGCATATTGTATCGAATGCATGTTTTAGTGAGGTAGATGGTTTCTTACTAAGCTCTCAAGCTTACAGGTACTATTTTCCTTATACTGCAGATAAAGGTAAAGGGAAGATGGACTAGCGGAGGCTGGAGGGCAATGCTACGAAGATGTGTGTGGGCAGGAACTTGGAATGAAGATCTTAGGGAATTTCAACAAGCTTGTTTTAAGCATTAGAACCTTTTAGCATTTTATTACTTTGCACCTTAGTATGTTAATTGCTAGGAATTAGTTAGTCATGCACCCTATCATGCTTAAAATACTATTTGTGTGATGTTAGAATGTTTTACATTTAGTTTAGAATTGATATGAGAAATTTTGGCACGAACAAGTGCTGAAATCAGAGCTTAGCTGCAAAATCAGAAACTCCAATCGATCGGTGGATCGATTGGGGTTTCCCAATCGATCAGCTGATCGATTGGGCAATTTGTTCTGCAAACAGTAGGCTTCTGGATCGATCAGCCGATCGATCCAGCAGTTTCTGTCGCTAACAGAGAGCTCTGGGATCGATCACCGGATCGATTGACAAGTCTGGATCGATTAGCCGATCGATCCAGAATATTGTCCCGAGCACAGTAGCGTGCTGGATCGATCGCTGGATCGATCCGACCCAAGTCCCGCATACAGTAGCTGTTAGTTAGAGCTCTAGAGCCAATCAGCTCTGGGATCGATCACCGGATCGATTGACTAGTCTGGATCGATTAGCCGATCAATCCAGAATATTGTCCCGAGCACAGTAGCGTGCTGGATCGATCCGACCCAAGTCCCGCAAACAGTAGCTGTTAGTTAGAGCTCTAGAGCCAATCATTTGATGATTGTATGGACTCATGTATATCATATTTTTTGTATATTAATAAAGGCATTGGTTTTTGGTTATTATGCTTATTTGTATTAGTGTCAGATAAAATAAGTATAGTAACGTCCTTGAGTAGAACGTTCATACCTATATCAATCGATTAGTTGAATCAATAGTGAGATGATATAGGGAACACTACTCTAAATCATTCCTAGTCGAGTATTAACATTCAGGGACAATGTTAATACAATAAGACTAGCATGTAGGTCAGCTCGATGACTTGATCTCACAAGTCATGGATATAGAGATATCAAGCTGACACATGGGTATGCATTAGAGAATGTATACTGAATGACCCGCCATGAGAAAGTATCATGGATCGTTATATGAGTGTCATATACTTTCTCATGTGGCTATTAGTATGACTATTAGTCCTTAGACCTGTCACCATGGATCCCTACATAAGGAGTTATGTACTTTGTTTCGTCAAACGTCACCCATAACGGTGGACTATAAAGGCGATTACCGGGTATATAACAAATTATGCAGAGGATGTGAGTGATGTAGATGAGATCTATCCTCCTATATGACGGAGAGACATCGATATTCTTGATAGAGTGAGACCACGAAGTGTATGGTTATACCCAAATGAGTCAATATGAGATATTGAGCTCATTTGATTGAGTGAGTCTACTCGGAGTTCAAGATTTAGATTGGTCAGAGGATGACACGGTCTATGCCTCACATTGATCAATCTAAATGTCTAGGATAGAAGGACACTTGTCACATATTGTGAGGAGTCACAATTAGTAGTCACAAGGTGATGTTGGATCTCAAAATTTCTTGTAACTTGGGTAGTAATGATGTATTGCTAGATGTCGCTCATTGCTTATGTTTTTAAAGGAGTTTATAACATTGCCAACGTTACAAGAACCTATTGGGTCACACACAAAGAACATGTGCATGGAGATTAGGTTCATATGATGAACCAATAGGATTAGATTCATATGATGAATCAAAGATTGGATTCAAATTAGACTTATTGAGTTAGACTCAATTAGATTCAATTGTTGAATGAGTTTAATTTAAATTTGATTCATGAGTCAATTTATATTAATGAATTGAGATTCATTAAATTAAAATTGACTTGAATCAAAGCTTGGATTTAACTCAACTAGGAAGAGCATTGGTCAAGTTTGACTTGACCAAATAGAGGTTGACACATCAAGTTTTGACTTGATGAATTGACACATCATGAGGATGACTCATCCTACATGGCATGCCACATCATCCCCTTATATAATGGTGTGCCACCTCATGGAGGTTACACACCATTAATCCTCTTAATGTGGCCGGCCACATTAATGTGGGGGTTACACATGTGGTGGCCGGCCACACTAAGTGAGGAGAGGGTTTCATTTGGTGGCAATTGAATGGTGTTCAATGCTTCTTCTTCCTTGGGTGCTTCTCCCTCTCTCTAGCTTGCTGATGGTCGTGGCTTCATGGTGGAGAAGAAGTGAGAGTTGATTCCAAGCAACTAGGTGGTGTGAAGGTCACAAAAGGAGAGTACCTAGAGGAGTGTGTGAGTTCCTTTTTCCCTTCTCTCCTTTCTCACCTTTTAGATCCAATCCGAGAGCCCTAGAAAGTGCTAGCACACTTGTGGGTTCTCCTCTCCATCTTTGAGTGGTAGAAGACCACTCCTTGTTCGTGTGGATACCGCTAGAGGACCGTTCGCTTGACGGTCTCGAGATCCGGCTACCTTTGGACGTGGATTACGAAGGGCACGCATCAAGGGTAAATGTTTTTCCTGGTAGATCTAAGAGTCGATCGTGTTTTAAACTCGTACTCGTATTTTCGAAAGTTTTACCTTGCACGATCCGTGGCTTGGGCGATTCGTTTCCGCGACTCGGCGGTTTCGCGTCCGAAAAATCCAACAGTTGTATCAGAGCCACGTGCAAGGCTTGTACGAGTTTGTTTTTATTTTTATGAAAAATAAAAACCTTCTGTGATTTTCTGTAAAAATTAGTTTTTTTTTTATTTTATGGGTAATTTTTCCGTAGAAGCGAAGCACAAGTGTCTCGGCACTTGTAGGCTTCGGCTACCGGAAAGATCTTTCAAAACCGGCTTCGTTTTGCCCCAAATCCGTTTGGGACAGCGGGCTTGGGTGCCATTAGATCGCAAAGGAGCAACTCACGATGGTTAGATCGTGGGTAGGGGTACTGCCCCTAACCCCCGCAAGGGGATTTGCTCCGCGATCGCACCCGAAATCGCTAAAAACGAACCCGCCGGGAAGATTTTTCCGAAACGGCAATGTCTCGGCCCAAATCGTTTTGGGACAGCGGGTTTAGGCGCTGTTGGATCGTAAATGAACCCTCGCGATGGTTAGATCGCGGGTAGGGGCGCTGCCCCTGGGCCCCGCAAGGGGATCCGTTCCGCGATTGCGCCCGAAACCGCTAAACGGGACCGCCGGGAAATTTTACTCGTAAAATTGTAAAAATTATTTTAAAATTATAGAAAATTATGAAAATATATAATTTTGAATTATATATTAATTTTGTGATAGTCATGGCCCAAAACCCAATATGATTGGATTGTGTTGTAATTCATAATACGGCCTACGTGCCGTTATGTGTTTGCGCGTGTTGTATGTTTTTATTTTTCTGCGACCTGCGCGTCGTGCCTTTCTCTTATATTCTTGTTGTAAATTAGATTTAGACTCGAATGTAACTCGAGTTTCAAATTTTAATGTACAAATTGGAGCGGTGGAGGGTCCACACGAGACGGAGTTCCGAGGCGGGCACGAGCAACACAAGGTGGTCAAAGGGAGGAGCTTGGAGAAGCTGTTGACCCTAGGTTGACCAATCGATCTTCTCATTGGCTTGAGAAGATCGTAGTAGGGCCATGACTAAATCACAAATAAATTAATTAATTACTTGTGTATGTGATGCATGTTTAATAAGTAATTAATTAATTAGTGCCTTACAATTAGATTAGATCTAAGTCGTGCACATGATGCACCCTTGCGATTAGATTAGATCTAAGTGTGCACAAGATGCATCCTTTTCGATTAGATTAGATCTCGATCGAACCAACTCTAAATGCCTAACCGTGCCGTGATACCTATCACTACCTCGATCACATGTATTGTTAAATCTACCAAAGCAGAGCAATACATATTATCTTGGTAGGGTACGGAGGGACAATATTGGTCCCGCCTATCAACGCATGGGTGAATACAAGCTCAATTAGATTGAGTATTCCTAGTTACTCGGTTGGATCGAGTCAACTATAGGCATTATTCCAACGGTTGGAAAAGATAGATCAAAATCACATCTATATTAACTCTCGGGCGTATTAGCCAAAGCTAACTCGAGTTTTAATATAAATGCGGATATTGATTTTATAAACAAGAGTTGCATAGAGATGTAATTGGTAATCGTTACCTACCGATCTAAGCCTTGGGCGTATTAGCCAAAGCTAACTCAAGGGTTAGTATGATGTGGATCTTGTCCCACAAGAATTATAGAATTCAGTGGAAGCATCATTTAATTGAAGGCCTAATTAAATGATTTTAAAAGAATATGATATTTATTTCTGCAAATTTTCTGTTGTAGATAACCATGACGTCAAATACGAACATTTTCTCTCTGCGATCTGTCCTTAAGAAGGACAAGCTCAATGGAGCAAATTTCCTGGACTGGTACAGGAACCTGAGAATAGTTCTCACCCAAGAACGTAAACTGTACGTTCTGGAGGAGCCCATTCTGGAGGCTCCTCCTGCCACTGCTACGCGAGCAGACCTTGATGCTTACAAGAAGCATCAAGATGACGCATTAGATGTGTCTTGTCTTATGCTCGCAACCATGAACTCTGAGCTTCAGAAGCAACATGAGTTGATGAGCGCTTACGATATGGTTGAACATCTTTGTCACCTATATCAAGGACAAGCAAGGCACTGAAAGAGGAACTCCAAAGAATACCTGGAAGATCTTAAGAAGAAGAGAAATAAGATTTCTACTTCAGGTATAAATGTTATAGAAGTCAACCTCTCTATTTCTTCATCGTGGGTATTAGATACCGGATGTGCTTCGCACATTTGTACTAATGTACAAGCGCTGAGGAATAGCTGGGCATTGACGAAGGGTGAGATAGACCTACGAGTAGGCAATGGAGCACGAGTTGCTGCTATTGCTGTAGGAACTTATCATCTATCTCTTCCCTCTGGGCTTGTACTAGAATTAGATGATTGTTGTTATGTGCCTGCCTTGACTAAGAATATAATTTCCGTTTCTTGTTTGGACAAGAAAGGATTTTCGTTTATAATAAAGAACAAATGTTGTTCCATCTATTTAAACGATATGTTCTATTGTAGTGCACCTCTGATAAACGGACTCTATATTCTAGATCTAGAGAGCCCTATCTATAACGTAAATACCAAGAGGTTCAAGTCAAATGACATGAACCAAACATACCTCTAGTCGCTTAGGTCATATAAATGACAAGCGCTTATCTCAGCTCCATAAGGATGATTTGCTGGACTCATTTGATTTTGAATCGTATGAGATATGCGAGTCATGCCTACGAGGCAAGATGACCAAGACTCCCTTTAGTGGGCACAGCGAGAGAGCAACTGATTTGTTAAGACTCATACATAGTGATGTATGTGGCCCTTTCAATGTTGCTGCTAGAGGCGGTTATAGATACTTCATCACATTTACTTATGACTTCAGTAGATATGGTTATGTGTACTTGATGACACATAAGTCTGAATCCTTTGAAAAGTTCAAAGAATTCAAGAATGAAGTACAGAACCAGCTTGGCAAGAGTATTAAGATACTTCGATCAGATCGAGGTGGTAAATACTTAAGCCATGAGTTTCGTGACTATTTAGCTGAGTGTGGGATTCTATCCCAACTCACTCCTCCTGGAACACCACAGTGGAATGGTGTATCCGAAAGGAGGAATCGTACCTTATTAGATATGATACAGTCTATGATGAGTCACACAGATCTTCCGACATATCTATGGGGATATGTTCTAGACACGGCAGCTTTCATTCTCAACCGAGTTCCATCCAAGGCCGTAATAAAGACACCATATAGGATATAGACTGGGAGAGATGCCCAGGTGTCTTTCATGAGAATTTGGGGTTGTGAGGCTTACGTACGACGTCAAGTCTCAGACAAATTAGGACCCAAATCCGACAAGTGCTATTTCATCGGATATCCCAAGGAAACTAAGGTATATTACTTCTACATTCCTAGTCAGCACAAGGTAGTTGTGGCAAAGACTGGGGTCTTTCTAGAAAGGGACTTTGTTTCTAGAAAGACTAGTGGGAGCATGTTCGATCTTGAAGAAGTTCAAGATGCGAACAATAGCACTGATGCCTCGATGGAAATTGAACTGGAACCACAAAGTGTTGTGGATGATGTTGTTCCACAAGAAGTTGAGGAACAACAACCAGTTCAAGTAGACATACCTCTTCGCAGGTCTGATAGGGTACGTCGTCAGCCTGAGAGATACTCATTTCTCTTGTCTGACCATGATGTCTTTATGCTCATAGAGGATGAGCCTACCACCTATCAGGAAGCTGTGATGAGACCAGATTCCGAGAAATGGCTAGAAGGCATGAGATCCGAGATGGAATCCATGTACACCAACCAAGTATGGACTTTGGTTGATCCACCTAAAGGGGTAAAACCCATTGGGTGTAAGTGGGTCTTTAAGAGAAAGACTGACATGGATGGACTTATCTATAAGGGTCGCTTGGTAGCTAAAGGTTTCAAACAGATTGATGGTATTGACTATGATGAAACCTTTTCTCCAGTAGCGATGTTTAAGTCCATTCGGATCATGCTTGCTATTGCAGCCTACCATGACTATGAGATATGGCAGATGGATGTCAAAACCACGTTTCTGAATGGAAACCTACTCGAGGATGTGTACATGACACAACCTAAGGGTTTTGTAGATCCACAGCATACTAGTAGAGTATGCAAGCTGCATAGGTCCATTTATGGACTAAAGCAAGCTTCTCGGTGCTGGAATCTTCGATTCGATGATGCGATCAAACAGTTTGGTTTCATCAAGAACGAAGATGAGCCTTGTGTCTACAAGAAGGTTGTAGGGGACATAGTTGTCTTCCTCATATTGTATGTGGATGACATACTACTCATTGGGAAGGACATCCCTATGCTTCAGTCTGTCAAGACCTGGCTAGGGAGTTGCTTCTCAATGAAGGACTTAGGTGAGGCATCCCGCATTCTAGGGATTCAGGTCTATAGAGATAGATCTAAGAGATTGCTTGACCTAAGTCAGAGTACATACATTGATAAGGTACTCCTACGGTTTGCCATGCAGAACTCCAAAAAGGGATTTCTGCCGATGTCACATGGCGTGAGTCTTTCGAAGACTCAAGGTCCCTCTTCTAGAGAGGAGAGAGACCGCATGGATCAGATCCCTTATGCCTCAGCCATAGGATCGATCATGTACGTCATGCTATGTACTCGACCTGATGTCTCGTATGCTTTGAGCATGACGAGAAGATACCAGTCAGATCCAGGTGAAAGTCACTGGATAGCGGTCAAGAATATTCTTAAGTACTTGAGAAGGACTAAAGAATATTTCTTGATATATGGAGGCGATGATGAGCTAGCTGTAAAGGGTGACAGTGATGCTAGCTTCCAGACCGACCAGGATGACTATAGATCGCAGTCGGGGTTCGTATTTTGCATTAATGGTGGTGCTGTCACCGTGGAAGAGTTCAGCATACGAGGCTGATTTTACAATGTGAGTACATTCTTGCATCGAGGCGCAAAGGAGGCGATTTGATTCGCAAGTTCATCACTGAACTTGGGGTGGTTCCTAGCATCGCTGACCCAGTTGAGCTCTATTGTGACAACAATGGAGCTATAGCATAGGCGAAGGAACCTCGCTCACACCAGCGGACCAAGCACATACTACGGCGCTTCCATCTCATTCGGGAGATTATCGATAGAGGAGATGTGAAGATTTGCAGAGTACCTACAGAGGCGAACATCGCAGATCCCTTGACCAAGGCTTTGGCACAGAGAAAGCATGATGGTCACACTAGGTCATTAGGACTTAGAGCCTATACTGATTGGCACTAGTGCTAGTGGGAGATTGTTAGTTAGAGCTCTAGAGCCAATCATTTGATGATTGTATGGACTCATGTATATCATATTTTTTGTATATTAATAAAGGCATTGGTTTTTGGTTATTATGCTTATTTGTATTAGTGTCAGATAAAATAAGTATAGTAACGTCCTTGAGTAGAAGGTTCTTACCTATATTAATCGATTGGTTGAATCGATAGTGAGATGATATAGGGAACACTATTCTAAATCATTCCTAGTCGAGTATTAACATTCAGGGACAGTGTTAATACAATAAGACTAGCATGTAGGTCAGCCCGATGACTTGATCTCACAAGTCATGGATATAGAGATATCAAGCTGACACATGGGTATGCATTAGAGAATGTATACTGAATGACCCGCCATGAGAAAGTATCATGGATCGTTATATGAGCGTCATATACCTTCTCATGTGGCTATTAGTATGACTATTAGTCCTTAGACCTGAAGTCACCATGGATCCCTACATAAGGAGTTATGTACATTGGTTTCGTCAAATGTCACCCGTAACTGGGTGGACTATAAAGGCGATTACTGGGTATATAACGAATTATGTAGAGGGATGTGAGTGATGTAGATGGGATCTATCCCTCCCATATGACGGGAGCGACATCGGTATTCTTGATAGAGTGAGACCACTAAGTGCATGGCCATGCCCAAATGAGTCAACATTAGATGTTGAGCTCATTTGATCGAGTGAGTCTACTAGGAGTTCAAGATTTAGATTGGTCAGAGGATGACACGGTCTATGCCTCACATTGATCAATCTAGATGTCTAGGATAGAAGGACACTTGTCACATATTGTGAGGAGTCACAATTAGTAGTCACAAGGTGATGTTGGATCTCAACATTTCTTGTAACTTGGGTAGCAATGACGGTCTCGAGATCCGGCTACCTTTGGACGTTGCGGGATTACGAAGGGCACGCATCAAGGGTAAATATTTTTCCCTCGTAGATCTAAGAGTCGATCGTGTTTTAAACTCGTACTCGTATTTTTTGAAAGTTTTACCTTGCACGAGATCCGTGGCTTGGGCGATTCGGGGTTTCCGCGACGCGAAAATCGGTTTTCGCGGCCCGAAAAACCCAACAGTAGCCACCTAGATCGATCAATGGATCGATCCGGCCATTCCAATCGATCCGTGGATCGATTGGGAGGCCTGATATCAGCAAGAAACTCTTAGTTAAGTTCCTTGACCATTGGGGGATGTAATATATGTCATGAATAGTTTAGATTACACCCCTTAGCACATGTATAACCAAGAAATGATAATAGTTTAGCAAAATTTTAATTAGTACAGCTTCTGCACTTAGATTTAATGATGGTCATGGAATAGTTAGCACAGATTAATGTAACGATCGGCCTCTCAGCCTAGTCAGTAGAAGGTGGGTCGTTACAGAGTGGTATCAGAGCAGTTTCCATACTTCCTTCACACACATCAGCATTGAACCTGCAGCTTCCAAGTAAGAACGTCTCTCACTTTCTCTATGTTTCTTGTTTCCTTGTTCAGATGTAACTAAAGCATGCTTGTGTATGATAGTAGTTAACATGATAACAGTAGTTACTCTATTAGGATTGTATTAGTCATATATGCCTCTATGTCTCTAGAATGGCACGAGGGCGCACAGCTAGAAGGGCACCAGCTACTGAGCCCCAGCATGAGGCAGACAGTTCAGTGCCTACCCCAGACCTTACAGCATTAGTGGCTCAGTTACAGCAGCAGCTAGCTGAACAGCAATAGGAAATAGCCACCTTAAAGGCTAATCAGCAGAATACTCCCACAGTTACCCCGGAACCAAACTTAGCGACACCAGTAGTCTTAGAGGTTCCACCAGTAGCTCCAGCAGCACCAGTAGCTCCAGCAGCAGGAACACAGAGAGAAGCCTATCTGATCTAGTGGCAGAGAGTCAAGCCAGAGAATTTCTCAGGCACCAACGAACCATGGGATGCTCAAGCCTGGTTCAAAACACTAGAAAGTACGATGGAGCTCCTGGACTGGCCAGAGTGTGAAAAGGTGAAGTGCGCCTCTTTCTGCTTGACAGGGGATGCACGCATGTGGTGGGAGAGAATTAGAGTGAAGCGCCCAGTAAACCAGATGACATGGGCGGACTTTGAGAAGGAGTTCTTTGAGGAATTCTTTCACATGCGGGTCACAAACTGCCACTACAACGAGTGCACCGAGTTTCGTCAGGGCGACCTGTCAGTTGAGGAAGCCGTGAAGATATTCAACAGGTTGGCTCATTTATGCCCTGAACTAGTTAGTACAGAAAAAAGAACGAGTTCGGTTGATGCTCATGATGCTGAGGCCGGAAATAGCAATGAACGTGGCTGGCGACATTCTTAGGCCGCAAACCACTGAAGAACTAGTTAGCAGTGCCCTGACCACTGAGCATTACCAGAATGGCATCAAGCAGTAGAAGCAAGGTCTCTCAGAATCTAAAGGTCAAGGAGGCTCAGGCACTCAGAAACACCAGGGCCACAGCTCCCACTGCTCTAACTGGAAAGGGAACTCCAGCAACAAGCGTAAACCAGGGAGCTACCCAAAAGGAGGACCAGCTAGCAAGCAGCCTAGTTACCCAAAGTGTGCTACTTGTGGGAAATTCCATCATGGAGTTTGTCGTAAGGGCACACGAGGATGCTTCGAATGCGGACAGGAAGGGCACTTGGCCAAGCAGTGTCCGAATAAGGCCAGCTTCCCTCCACCACAAACGATCCAGTACGAAGCCAAGCCAGCACAGTTGCATCAGATGCAAGCTGATTTAGATGGTCCACACATCAGTCAGGGCAGATTAGAAGCCCCTCCAGCTACGACCAATGCGAGGATCTATTCACTGACTAGAGAGGACGTAGCAAATGCCTCGACAGTTGTTACAGGTCAGATTAGTATTTTACAGCAAAGTACAACTATCTTATTCGATACTAGGGCAACCCATTCTTATATATCCAGGGCATTTGCTGAGAAGTTAGCAAGACCTCCAGAGGTACTCAGTAGTCAATTTTTGACGACATTACCTTCAGGAGAAATTATGGCGTCCACGCACTGGCTCAGAGCAGTGCCAATCATTATAGCAAATAGAGAGCTCTTTTGTGATCTGATAGCGCTAAATATGACTGACTACGACGTCATATTTGGGATGGACTTCTTGATCAAATACGGTGCCTCAATAGAATGCCGTAAGCAGAAAGTAGTATTCCAACCTGAATCAGAAGCGCAGTTCGAGTTCGTCGGAGAACCAAGGAGAAAGCCCAAGAAATTTCTCTCAGCTATGAAGGCACAGAGATTAATGGATTCAGGATGTACAGGATTTTTAGCACATGTAGTCAGTACCAGTCAGGACAGGGACCAACCGCTAGCAGTGGTCCGAGTCATATGTGACTACCCAGCAGTCTTCCCTGAAGAGTTACCAGGCTTAGCACCAGACAGGGAGATTGAATTCGAGATAGAACTCATTCCCGGTACAAATCCTATCTCCAAAGCGCCTTACCGCATGGCTCCAGCAGAACTGAAGGAACTTCATGAGCAACTACAGGAGTTGCTTGACAATGGCTTCATACTCCCTAGTCACTCACCATGGGGAGCGCCTGTATTGTTCGTGAAGAAGAAGGACGGGAGCATGCGCCTATGTATAGATTACCGGGCACTAAACCAAGTCATGATCAAGAACAGATATCCTCTTCCCAGAATAGATGACCTGTTCGATCAGCTAAAGGGAGCAGCAGTGTTCTCTAAAATAGACCTCAGATCAGGTTATCATCAGGTGAAAGTTAAAGAAGGGGATATACCCAAGACAGCATTCAGGACTAGATATAGACATTACGAGTTCGTAGTCATGCCCTTTGGCGTGACAAATGCTCCAGCTACTTTCATGGACCTCATGAATAGAGTATTCAGGGACTACCTAGATAGATTTGTTATTGTATTTATCGATGACATCCTTATCTATTCAGGAACTCAGGAAGAACACGCGGAGCACCTGAAAATAGTGTTGCAGACCCTCCAGCAGAATCAGCTGTACGCCAAGTTCACGAAATGTGAATTTTGGTTGGATCAAGTGTCCTTCCTGGGTCACATCATCTCAAAGGATGGTATCATGGTAGACCCCAGTAAGATAAAAGTCGTGAGTAACTGGAAAAGACCCAAGAACGCCAGTGAGATCAGAAGCTTTCTGGGATTAGCAGGTTATTACAGAAAATTAGTAGAGGACTTCTCCAGGATAGCCTCCCCACTAACAGCTCTTACCAGAAAGAACAAAAAATTTCAGTGGACAGAGGACTGTGAGAACAGCTTCAGTGAGTTAAAAAGAAGATTGACCAGTGCACCTATTCTAGCTCTACCCGAGAACACAGACAGCTTTGATATTTATAGTGATGCCTCTAAGCTGGGACTAGGAGCAGTGCTGATGCAAGATGGCAAGGTAATCGCCTACGCCTCCAGACAACTCAAGGAATATGAGAAGAATTACCCTACTCATGACCTTGAGCTTGCAGCAGTAGTGTTCGCTCTCAAAATTTGGAGACATTACTTGTATGGAGCTCAGTGCAGAGTGTATACAGATCATCAGAGTCTGAAGTATTTCTTCACTCAGAAGGATCTGAATATGCGACAGCGTAGATGGCTAGAGCTGGTCAAAGACTACGATATAGACATCCTCTACCACCTAGGGAAAGCCAATAGGGTAGCAGATGCACTTAGCAGAAAGTCCAGTGCTACCTTATTATCTCTAGCAGCCATGTCACCGCCCCTACAGAAAGAGATCACAGACTTCGGTCTTTAACTCATAGTTGGACAGCTCTCTACTATGACGTTAGAGTCTACCTTGCTTGGTGATCTTCAGACAGCTCAGGAACGGGATCCTGAAATTCAGAAAATCAAGTAAGGATTAGCAGAATCAGACAGTGGAGAATTCAGAGTATCTGATAGTGGGGTATTGTGCTTTGGTGATAGATTATGTGTTCCAGATCAGGAGGAACTACGCAGGAAGATTCTAGATGAGGCTCACAAGACTCCCTATGCGATGCATCCTGGCTCCACCAAGATGTACCAGGACTTGAAGAAACGTTTTTGGTGGCCCGGAATGAAAAGAGACATCGCTAGATACGTTAGCACCTGTCTGACTTGCCAGAGAGTCAAGGCAGAACATCAGAGGCCAGGAGGAGTTCTGCAGCCTATCCAGATCCCAGAATAGAAGTGGGAGGATATTTCTATGGATTTCATAGTGGGATTACCCAGAACCCCGAATGGTTTCGATACCATCTGGGTAATAGTCGACAGGTTGACTAAATCAGCCCATTTCTTAGCTATCAGGATATCCTACTCCATGGAACAGCAAGCACAGTTGTATCTCAAGGAGATCGTTAGATTACACGGAGTCCCACGAACCATTATATCAGACAGAGACAGCAGATTCACATCACACTTCTGGGAGTGTGTACAGTCAGCGTTGGGCACGAAGCTAAAGTTCAGCACAGCTTTCCATCCTCAGACAGATGGTCAGACGGAGCGAGTAAATCTGATACACGAGGATATGCTCCGAGCGTGTGCCCTAGACTTCAAGGGAAGTTGGTGCATATATTTGAGTTTAGCAGAATTTGCATACAACAATAGCTATCAGGCCACTATTGGTATGGCACCCTACGAGGCTCTCTATGGGCGGAGGTGTAGATCTCCAATCTGCTGGTATGAGAGTGGTGAACAGAAAGAACTAAAACTTCAGACAGATCTAGTGGCAGATACCACAGCAGCTACACAGCAGATCCGCCAGAGGATAGAGACAGCTCAGAGCCGCCAGAAAAGCTATGCTGATACACGGCGCAGACCCTTAGAGTTTTCAGTTGGGGATTCAGTGTTCCTCATAGTAGCTCCCATGAAGGGAGTAATACGTTTTGGGAAGAAGGGCAAACTAAGTCCTAAATATATGGGACCATACCTTATCAGCAGGAGATTTGGCAAGGTAGCATATGAGCTAGAGCTACCACAGGAGATGTCAGCCATCCATAATGTATTTCATGTCTCTATGCTGAAGAAGCATATCCCAGATGCCACCCAGGTGGTTGAGCCCCAGTCGGTACAAGTCCGCGAAGACCTCAGCTATGACAGTCGGCCTATTCAGATAATAGACCGAGCAGTTAAGAAATTGTGGAACAAGGAAGTACCTTTAGTGAAAGTAATTTGGCACAATCACACAGCAGAAGAGGCAACCTGGGAGACAGAAGCCAGTATGAGACAGAAGTACCCACAGTTATTCTAAGTTCGAGTATGAACTTTTTTATAAGGTATGGGGGATTGTAACGCCCGAAAATTCTCAAAATAATTATTAGAAATATCCTAGTATTTTTCTGGAATTTTAGGATATTTTTATAGAATTTTTAGAGTAGCGGAAGTAGCAAAAATAAATAGAAAACGAAAATAGCCTACGCGGGAATTGAACCCGAGACCTATTGGGTCCTACGACTTATACCGGACTCTAGTAACCAAGTGAACCCAGCAGGGCCGTACTGAAAGGAAAGGGAATCAATTATATTTATGTTGGAGTTGGGCGAATTAATTCCTTAATATAATTAGGAATTAATAAGTGGGGAGATAGAATTTTTAAACGGCAACTTCTCCTCCTCACCCTAACCTCACGCCGCCTCCCATCTCGTCTCCTTCTCTCAGCGCCAACCACAAGAACAAGCAAGGGTTCTGTCCCAAGGGTTCCAAGGGCAAATTCCGGCGACGACTTCGACACGTGGACGCTCCCCTCCGCGAGAGGAACGCTTAGACGCGAGAAGATCATCGAAAGGATCGTCTCCTCCAGAAATCTAACGATTAGAATTGTAAGAAAATCCGAACAAGAGGTAAGAAACCCCTCACCTGCAGTATAAGTAGCTCTCGTGTGAATTTCATGTATTAGTTTAGT
This sequence comes from Zingiber officinale, assembly GCF_018446385.1. NCBI lineage: Eukaryota > Viridiplantae > Streptophyta > Magnoliopsida > Zingiberales > Zingiberaceae > Zingiber > Zingiber officinale. The sequence continues at coordinate 44,882,370 of NC_056007.1, read as the reverse complement.
AATATGTAGACTACCGACACAAAGGATGCGAATTAGCGCATACCAAGTGTTCGATTTAAATTGTTTAGCACAGAAAAATTCAACTTAGGCATTTTACTGACTTAGATAAATGCAATAGAAGCATTTCATAGCTTATTGAGTCTTGCTCTAGTTTTTACAGGACTAGATGTCCAATGGGTGGGCTCCCACAGTCGCCTCTAGGTTTAGATAACCTAGTTCTAGGTTTAGACAACCTAGTGGAAGCAAGACGAGAATTTATTAGCCTATGTTCAGTATTTTACTTTCTCAGTGGCACTGTACTGGATTAGATATCCATTGGGTTGGCCTCCCATAGTCGTCCCTAGGTTCAGCTAACCTAGTAACCCTACTGAATTCGGGACTTGCAAACCCGGGTCTAGTAAGGGATGCGCGCACAGCAAAGTACAGTTGCCGGGCCCAAACAGCAGCATGATTATGTATTTTCACTTACTATGTAAATAGTTTTCAGAACCTCACAAAATAGCTATGGGAAAGTAGTATAATTCTAGCAATAGTTTAGCATCAGCTTAGTTCAGTCCATGCTTTGTTTAGTTTTCTTATGAAGGCATGTGATAGTTTTATGATCAGTTTTGATTTCCCTATCTTATGAACCTGTATGCCATGTTTTAGTATTCATGTGTAATGATTTCAGTATGCCATGTTTCTCAAGTTCAACATATGATTTTAATAGCTTTCTTTCAAAAGCATATTGCATCGAATGCATGTTTTAGTGAGGTAGATGGTTTCTTACTAAGCTCTCAAGCTTACAGGTACTATTTTCCTTATACTGCAGATAAAGGTAAAGGGAAGATGGACTAGCGGAGGCTAGAGGGCAATGCTACGAAGATGTGTGTGGGCAGGAACTTGGAATGAAGATCTTAGGGAATTTCAGCAAGCTTGTTTTAAGCATTAGAACCTTTTAGCATTTTATTACTTTGCACCTTAGTATGTTAATTGCTAGGAATTAGTTAGTCATGCACCCTATCATGCTTAAAATACTATTTGTGTGATGTTAGAATGTTTTACATTTAGTTTAGAATTGCTATGAGAAATTTTGGCACAAACAAGTGCTGAAATCAGAGCTTAGCTGCAAAATCAGAAACTCTAATCGATCGGTGGATCGATTGGGGTTTCCCAATCGATCTGCTGATCGATTGGGAAATTTGTTCCGCGAACAGTAGGCTTCTGGATCGATCAGCCGATCGATCCAGCAGTTTCTGTCGCGAACAGAGAGCTCTGGGATCGATCACCGGATCGATTGACCAGTCTGGATCGATCAGCCGATCGATCCAGAATATTGTCCCGAGCACAGTAGCGTGCTGGATCGATCGCTGGATCGATCCGACCCAAGTCCCGCATACAGTAGCCACCTGGATCGATCAATGGATCAATCCGGCCATTCCAATCGATCCGTGGATCGATTGGGAGGCCTGATATTAGCAAGAAACTCTTAGTTAAGTTCCTTGACCATTGGGGGATGTAATATATGTCATGAATAGTTTAGATTACACCCCTTAGCACATGTATAACCAAGAAATGATAATAGTTTAGCAAAATTTTAATTAGTACAGCTTCCGCACTTAGATTTAATGATGGTCATGGAATAGTTAGCACAGATTAATGTAACGATCGGCCTCACAGCCTAGTCAGTAGAAGGCGGGTCGTTACAGATTAGTAGTGCGGGAGTAAAGAATTGAAAAAGAACTAACTTGAGTGGTGTTGCACCAACCTTGAGCGAGATCGATACGAACGAAAAAAAAACTAGAATATAGTAATAATACTAATTTCAGTTGACTCCAAAAAATTTAAAAACACCACGAAAATTTGCGTGATTGGTGGTTGCACCAAATCAACGCAACCCTGCTCTGATACCAATTGTTGGATCGAGACGCGCTAGTGGGGGGGGGGGGATGAATAGCGCTCGCGGCTATTTCGTTCGATTCGTAAAACTATCGGAGTTAAAATATGCAGCGGAATAATGAAACACAAACACAGAGACACAGGGGAATTTACTTCGTTCGGAGCCTTGATCGACTCCTACTCAAAGGCCCGCGATCCTTGATCGCTTTCCGTGGGCAACACCTATAAGCTCGATAAGAATTACAAACTGATTACAATGAAAGTATAATAACAACTTTATACCGACAACTAAGGAAGAAGAAACAGAGCCCCGGGTCGTCAGGAGGTTGTTGCAACACTTCTAGATCATGTCGTTAGCAGCTATATGGAAAGGAATCGCTTGGAGTGAATTATTTTTAGCTGCTGGTCAAAACCCCCTTATAAAGGGTGTTCAAGGAGCCTTGAAAGCCATCCAAAGCGCCTCCATGCTGGCCGAGTCACACGCTGCGATAAGGGCTGAACTGGTCGAACCTTATCAGGTTCAAGGCGCCTTCATGCTTCCTCAAGGCGCCTTGAGCCTTCTTCAAGGCGCCTCCAAGCCTTCTTCGCAGCTAGCTCATCTTTTGCACCCGAGGCGCCTCCAAGCTCCATGGAGGCACCTCGGACACTATTCATCCGAGGTAAACTTGTGTTCCTTTGCACCTGCAAAAGTGTTAGTCCCAAACACATACCCTGCAACACAAAGTTAGCACAAGACAACAGTAAATATGATAACAGAATATAATGACAATCTCCGGACTGTCCGGGTCTGACTTCGGATTTCCATCCGGAAACCCTAGGTCGACCCGACGCCTACTGTTCCCTCTACGGGGAACGCGTCCTCACCTACTCCACTCAGGAGATTTACCTGATGCTAGTGCGATCCTACAGATCGACTGAACTTTTGCTCGGTGCTTGATACTTTCAGACTTTCTGCTGGACTTCCGCTTCCCGGCTGATCCAGTCTTTCACCTGGTTCATGACACCAGGACTTTCCACCTAGGGTTACCCCCCCTAGGGCTTTTGCCTAAAGCACTCGACCCACCAAGACTTTCCGCATAAGGTTACTACCCCCTATGACCTAGGGTTACCACCCTCTAGGGTTTTTACCTTGCCTAACCACAGTTAGGTCTTTTCCTGAAACACTCAATAGACTTGTTAGATCACAACACACCTTAACTTTGAATCCTTTGCCATTATTAAAACTCAGGTTCGATCGTCGGAAGTTTCTCGCACCAACATAATTTATAAAATTTTCCTTCTCTAACCAACAAGGCATTTAAAAGAGAAATTTTTTATTAAAAATTTATTACCAAAAAACAAATAAGAAAGTTTTAATTTTATGTTTAAAACTTTCCTTATTTGGAGCACATGTGTAGGGTCGGCCATGACAAGCATTAAAAGGAAATTTTAATTTTTTTGTTTTAAAACCTTCCTTTTTAGTCATTGGCAAGGAAAATAAGGAAGTTTTAATTATGTTTAAAACTTTCCTTTTTTGCCAACACCAAGGATTATAAAATAGATGGAGGGGGTGCCTCATGAGATAACACATCTTCTATTCCTCTCTTCCAATCCTTTGGTGGTCGGCCCTTATCCTTTTCTCTTATCCTTTTGTTTTCTCTCTTGGAGGTCGGCGACATCAAGGATTGTATTCTCTTGGTGGCCGGTTGCTTGAAGGAGAAGAAGGAGAGAAGGAACCTCTCTTGTCTAGCATCCCTTGGAGGTTAGTTTGTGGCCGAATCTTGGAAGCAAAGGAAGAAGCTTGGGTGGATTTCATCTTGGAAGATCATCGCCCACACGACGTCCCAGAGAAGGAGAGGAATACAGTAGAAGATCAAGAGGTCTATAAGCTACGAAAGGTATAACTAATTATTAGTTTCAGCATCATAACTAGTTCATCTTTTGCATAGATCTTGAAAAACCAAACACAAGAGGTTATCGATTTTAGGTTATCATTTTGTTATCAATTTTATTTTTCGATGTCATGTTTCGATATTGTGTTTTATTGAGGTCTCTGTAGTTAAATATAGTTTACAGTAAGAAGTTAAATATCTGATTTCTTTGAAAGACTTTATCTAGGAAGTGGTGGATGATCCCATACCCAAGAAGGCCTAGTGCCTCGCCATGTTTAACCTATAATCCGATCTTTGAAATAGATATTTGATTGACTTTTGTAATAAGGTTTAACTTAGGAAGATCACATCGGTTAAACATAGAGTAAAAATGTTAAGTATCGTTTCCAATCTAAGTTTAACTTCTTAAGGAAAATTTGGATTAATAATGTTAAACATTGTTTGCAATCCAAATTTAACTTATGTAGAGCACATGGGTAGCTAGGATAGTTTTATGCTTGTACAAAGTTTTTGTACACGGGAACTAGAACGGTATTCTGAGTAGCAACGAACAATTGATATCAGAGCTAGATTATACCTCTGTGTGTTTGGTTGGTAGTTTAATTATGCACATGTCATACATATTTTAGGCAGGATAATAGTAGGATATGCAAATAGATTAACTCTGTGGTTGCAGGCTACAACTATTATGGCCTATTGTGATTGTGTGTGATTGGACCCTCGGATATGTCTAGGGTATTTTATGTATGTGCATGATTGTATTTATTAAATACAGCAGGAGCTGTATTAGTTTTAGGATTTTACATTTTGTTGGTTCTAGACTTTATGTACATTCCTTTTTGGAATATAGGATCGATATATGTAAAATTTTATTTTTGTCACGGATCATATCCTTGCGAGGCATGGTACTATTTGAGGACCAGAGGCGTAGCAGAAAAGGAAGCTCAATGGATGTGATGACATGAGCCCTAGAGCTGGCGGCTAGTTTTGGCGACTCTAGGGATAGCAGTACACGGAGGATAGCGATGGAAGAGGTCATAATAGTTGGAAAATTATTTTTCCATATTTATTGCTTTTATTTGCTGTGATGTGTGTGTGTATGCATGTTAAAATCCTCATCTTAAATAACTAAGTGGGAGAGGGATTTATAAATAAATTCCACGGTCTCCATTATTGGTTTGTAAGTGATGCAAACAAACTTACGCATTGGCTATGAGTACCTTCCTTCACATCGGATGAGTTTGTTTGCGGATCAATAGATCAAACTTGATTTATGGATGATTATAGGAAATTATTTAGGAGCATATGATCTTCTCCATCTAAAGGGGCACAATCCTATTTAATGGACTAAGTATCAAGTTATGGTATACACTTAGACACATTTAATAGCATCCTCCCCATCGAAGTCACTGTTATTATTTGTATGACCGAAGGAATAACAACTATTAATTTTAATTGTTATAAAGTTAGGTTGACAAGAATAAAATTAATGGGTAAAACCTCCTCTTACAAATGTTTGAATTTGTATACGTCCACACTATCATGGCAAACAAAATTCATATTGTTTTGAGGTGTTGGTGAATTTAAATGATATTGTTTGAGGAATCAATATTATTCTAAATTCTTAAGTTTTGACCAAAACTTATTTTGTAATTCTAAGGATGACTTTCAACCCACTTGCTATTATTCTGAAAGATAACAAACATACTGGTCCCAATTATATAGATTGGAAAAGAAACCTGGACATTGTCCTAACTACTGAAAACTAGAAGTTTGTACTGTTAGAGGTCAGCCCTAATGAGCCTAATAGTGATTCTAGTGAAGAGGAGATTGAGTTTCATAAGAAATGGGTCAAGGCAGATGAGATGGCTCGGTGTTACATTTTGACTTCTATGTCAAATGAGCTACAACATCAGCATCAGTCCATGCCTACTGCCTATAACATGATGTACAATCTCAAGGAACTCTTCGGACACCAGAATCTGGCTATTAGGCAAGAGGCTATGAGAAACTTAATGACAGCCACCATGTTAGAAGGGACACTCGTAAGGGATCATATCCTCAAAATGATGGCTTACTTGAATGAGATACAAATCCTTGGAGCTGAAATCGATGGGAAAACCCAGGTCGATATTATTCTCCAAACGCTACATAAAAGTTTTGAGCAGTTCCGCGTGAACTACAATATGAATAAAAGGATTTATTCATTGGCGGAACTACTGACAGAACTTCAGACAGTAGAAGGGCTATTTCGTCATAGTTCTCAAATCCACTTTGCTGAAAATGTTTCTACTTCTAAGTCGAAAGGCAAGAAGAAGAAGAAGAAACAAGTTGGCTCGGCAAAGAAAGTGAATTGATCTCTAGGTGCTGGACTAAAAGCAGGAGTGAAGAAGCCGAAGGGCAAGTGCTTCATTTGTAAGCAGTCTGGACATTGGAAGGCAGACTGTCCTCATAGGAAAGAGAACGATAAAGGTATATTTTATTCTCTAGTAGTTGAAACATATTTAGCGGTATTATCTACCAGTACCTGGTGTGTAGATACAGGAGCCACTGATCATGTCTGTAATACATTGCAGGAGTTTCAGGAAACTCGACAACTATATGAAGGGGAAATAACGGTCTACATGGGCAATGCTACGAAAGTGGCGGCTGTTGTAGTGGGAGATGTTTACTTATCATTTGATAGGAATAGAACTTTGATTTTGAGAAATTATCTTTATGTACCAAGTTTTAGAAAGAATTTAATTTCAATTTCTAAATTATTTTTGGATGGATATATTGTTTCTTTTGATGACAAAGTGGTTATTAAGAAAAATAAGGTAGTTATCTATTCTGGTACATTAGTTGGCAATTTGTATACTCTAAATCTAATAACTCCCATAAAGCAACAAATGAAAATTAATAACACATCATCTAATTCTAATAAGAGAAAAGAACCTTTGAAAATGAACTAAAGATATCTTTGGCATCTAAGACTTGTTCATATTAACTTGAGTAGGATTCAAAGGCTAATAGCCGATTGACTCTTGGGTTCATTAGTGTTGGAAAACTTTCCAACCTGCGAATCTTGCTTGGAAGGAAAAATGACCAAGAGACCTTTTAAGGCCAAGGGGTATAGAACAAAAGATGTGTTGGAATTGGTTCATTCTGATTTGTGTGGACCTATGACTATCCAGGCGAGAGGTGGTTTCGAATATTTTGTCTCTTTTATAGATGACTATTCGAGATATGGGTATATTTACTTGATGCGCCGCAAGTCAGATTACTTTGATAAGTTCAAAGAGTACAAGGCTGATGTGGAGAAACATAATGGTAAAAGTATCAAGACACTACGGTCTGATCATGGTGGCGAGTTCCTCTCAGGAGAGTTTAAGAATTACTTATCAGAGGTTGGGATTCAATTCCAATTATTTGCACCTGGTACACCCCAACAGAATGATGTGGCAGAACGAAGGAATTGAACTCTTATAGAAATGGTCAGATCGATGATGAGTTATTCAAAATTACCAAATTTGATCTGGAGATATGCTTTAGAAATGGCAGTGTACATTATGAACTTGGTACCTTCTAAATCAGTACCCTCTACTCCCACGGAATTGTGGAATGAGCTTAAGCCTAGTCTGAGTTATATTCGAATTTCGGTTAGTCCAACACATGTACTGAAGGGAGATGTTGATAAGTTGGAATCTCATACAGAAGTTCACCTATTTATAGGTTATCCTAAGGGAACTAAAGGTGGTTTATTTTATAGACCTCAAGATCATAAGGTCATTGTTAGCACTAATGCCTGATTTTTAGAGAGGACTATGTAATGAACCACAAGCCCATGAGTGAAGTTGTTCTTGAAAAATGAGAGAGGACACGTCTACTTTAGTACCAACATTGCAAGATGAAATATCACAAGAAACTGCAACACGTATCACAGATGATACACAACAACAGATAGTGCCTCGTCGTAGTGGGAGAGTTGTTAGGCAACCTGAAAGATTTATGTTTTTGGGGGAGTCTTCGTACTTGATCCCAAGTAAACATGAACCCGATCCCCGAACATATGACGAAGCACTCCAAGATAAAGATGCAGCATCTTGGCAAAGAGCAATGAATTCAGAAATAGAATCTATGTATTTTAACAAAGTTTGGGAGTTAGTAGAACTACCAAATGGTGTAAAAGCTATTGAATGTAAATGAGTCTACAAAAGAAAAAGAGGGACAGACGGGAAGGTGGAAACCTTCAAAGCAAGGCTTGTTGCGAAGGGGTATACTGAGAAAGAGGGAATCAATTATGAGGAAACCTTTTAACCGGTAGTTATGCTTAAGTCTATCCGGATACTTTTATCTATTGCTGCTCATATAGATTATAAGGTTTGGCGAATGGATGTCAAGACAGCTTTCCTTAATGGAAGTCTTGTAGAAAACATCCATATGAAGCAAACAGAGGGATTCATTTCTAAGGGAAAAGAGCATCTTGTATGTAAGCTCAATTGGTCTATGGACTAATGCAAGCTTCAAGATCTTGGAACATCCAGTTTAATGAAGTTCGGATGAGTCTTGTGTATACAAGAAGTGTGACAGAAACATGGTAGTATTTCTTATACTATACGTAGATGCCATTTTGTTAGTTGGCAACAATACCAAAGTGTTGTCAGAAGTAAGGGTATGGATGCCCAAGCAATTCAATATGAAGGACTTGGGAGAATGCAGACATATTCTTGGGATAAAAGTGATAAGGGATCGCAAGAAAAGAATGTTGTGCTTATCCCAAGCTTATATAGCGATACTATCCGAGCTCGTTTTAGCATGAAATACTCCAAGAAAGGTTTTCTACCTTTTCGGCATGAAGTATCTTTATCTAAAGAGATGTCGCCTAAGACATCAAAAGAGATAGAGGAAATGAAGGCAGTTCCTTATGTTTCAGCGCTAGGAAGCCTAATGTATGCAATGTTATGTACGAGACCGGATATCTGTTTTGCCATGGGCATGGTTAGCAGATATCAAAGTAATCCAGGATAAGGACATTGGACTGTCATAAAGCATATATTAAAGTACCTGAGAAGGACTAGATATTATATACTAGTTTACTAGGCAGATTGATTTGGTCCCTGTGGGTTACACTGATTCGGACTAATAGGGATAATAGTAAGTCAACTTCGGGGTTTTGTATTTATTTTGGGAGGTGAAGCCATAACATGGAGGAGTGTTAAGCAGAAATACGTTTTGGACTCCACCATAGAAGCTGAGTATGTGGCAGCCTCTGAGGCTGCTATAGAAGTTGTATGACTCAGAAACTCCTTGATGGACCTTGATGTGATTCCTGGTTTTCCTAAAATTATCATAATTTATCATGATAATAATAGTGTAGTAGCAAACTCGAAGGAACCACGAGCCCATAAGGCAAGTAAACACATTGAGCACAAGTACCACCCGATACAAGACATCGTAAAATAAATAGAAGTTGTTGTCGCCAAGATTGCATCAGATGATAACCTGACAGATCCTTTCACTAAGGTCTTTCTAGTGAGAGCTTTGATGGACATGATCAGGGGATGGGAATCAGATGTATGGCGGCATTCATGGCAGCATAGCCTTTTAGTATAAGTGGAAGATTGTTAGGATATATACTAAAAGTGTAGCTTTTTGTATGAATATTTATATTTTGAAATAAGAATCACATTGGTCAAATGTCTGCATTTATGTTAAATGCAGTTGCCCATTTAATTTATATTGTAGATAACATGGTGTTTGGTGTGACACAGAAGATCATGTTGTCAGTTCCATATAAATTATAAATAGAAGTTCACAACCAAGATGGAATGGGACAAACCATTGGAGTGGTTGTAGTGTAATTTGGTATTAGTTTATCTTAACTATAAAATTACACAAGTATACTATGTGTGTATTGAGCAAGACCATTTGAGGTAGTTTCTTTTTATACTGACTATATAAAAGTTTAAAACCTCTGTTATTATGAAAGTGCGTACTCTTAATCATGATATAATAAAGAGCACGTATACTTTATATTTATTTCTTTAATTTATCAAAGGGTGAGATTTAGTTCGTTAAATCAATAGGCCTGATAAGTTGGGAAGTGATATTATTTATATGGTGTGTTGTTGATTATAGAATGAAACTATGTCCTACTAATTTAGGTTGATGATGTCCCCTTGAGGAGCTCATAAGGATTGTCATGTAAACCCTGCAGGTGGACTTAGTCTGACATGATAATAAGGTTGAGTGGTACTACTCTTGGAGCTAAATATTAATTAAGTGAGTTGTCAGTAACTCATTTAATTAGTGGACATTCGATATCTTAAACACAAGGTGATTCACGCACTCATGATAAGAAGGAGCCCATATTGTAATATGGGATTGGTGTGGTAGTGCAATAATAACTCTTTAGTGGTATGAGTTATTATTGATGAACTTGAGTTGGGTGTTCGGGGCGAACACGGGAAGCTCAAGCTCATCGGGAGACCAAAATCATTTCCTCCTCTCGGTCCTTATTGTAGCCTTTTATATATAAAGGCTTATGTCCACTTAAAGCCAAGCTTCTTACCCATCTTGTTGTGGTTGACCAAGCCAAGCTTGGAGCCCAAGCTAGGGCCAGCCAAGCTAAAGGATGGAGCCAAGTTGTGGTCGGCCAAGCTTCGACCCCAAGCTAGGTGGCCGACCACATAAAATATAAAAAGGTATTTTAAATTTTAAAATCTTTCCTTTTGTGGAAGCCATTGTTTTAAAAGAGAGTTTTTAAATTTTAAAATCTTTCCTTTTATAACTTTCTATAAAGGATTAAGAGAGAGGGTTGATAGCTTTCCTTATTTGTAGTTAAAAGAAAGATTTTAATTTTTGATAAAACATTCCTTTTTTGTAACCATCCACATGTTTTTAAAAGAGATATTTAAATTTATAAAATTTTCCTTTTATAACCAAAAAGGGATTTAAAAGAGAAATTTTTTACTAAAAATTTCTTACCGGAAACAAATAAGTAAGTTTTAATTTTATGTTTAAAACTTTCCTTTTTTGGAGCACATGTGTAGGGCCAGCCATGACAAGCATTAAAAGGAAGTTTTAATTTTTTGGTTTAAAACTTTCCTTTTTAGTCATTGGCAATGAAAATACGAAAGTTTTAATTATGTTTAAAACTTTCCTTTTTTACCAACACCAAGGATTATAAAACAGATGGAGGGGGTGCCTCATGAGATAACACTTCTTCTATTTTTCTCTTCCAATCCTTTGGCGGCCGACCCTTATCCTTTTCTATTCTCCTTTTGTTTTCTCTCTTGGCGGCCGGTTGCTTAAAGGAGAAGAAGGAGAGAAGGAAGCTCTCTTGTCTAACATCTCTTGGAGGTTAGTTGGTGGTCGAATCATGGAAGTAAAGGAAGAAGCTTGGGTGGATTTCATCTTGGAAGATCGTCGCCGTCACGACGTCCAAGGAAAGGAGAGGAATACAGCAGAAGATCAAGAGGTCTATAAGCTACAAAAGGTATAACTAGTTATTAGTTTCCGCATCATAAGTAGTTCATCTTTTGTATAGATTTTAAAAACTAAACAAAAGAGGTTATCAGTTTTAGGTTATCATTTTGTTATCAATTTTATTTTTTGATTTCATGTTTTGATATTGTGTTTCTATTGAGATATCTGTAGTTAAACCTAGTTTATTCTAAGAAGTTAAATATCCGATTTCTTTGAAAGACTTTGTCTAGGAAGTGGTGGATGATCCCATACCCAAGAAGGCCTAGTGCCTCACCATGTTTAACCTGGAAGCCGATCATTGAAATAGATATTTGATTGACTTCTGTAATATGGTTTAACTTAGGAAGATCACATCGGTTAAACTTGGAGTAAAAATATTAAGTATCGTTTCCAATCCAAGTTTAACTTCTGAAGGACAATTTGGATTAATAATGTTAAGCATCGTTTGTAATCCAAATTTAACTTCAGTAGAGCACATGGGTAGCTAGGATAGTTCTATGCTCGTACAAAATTTTTATACAGGGAAACAAGAACGGTATTCCGAGTAGCAACCAACAATTGGTATCAGAGCTAGGTTATACCTCTGTGTGTTTGGTTTTTTGTTTAATTATGCACATGTCATACATATTTTAGGCAGGATAATAGTAGGATATGCAAGTAGATTAACTCTATGGTTGCAGGCTTCAACTATTATGGCCTATTTGATTGTGTGTGATTAGACCCTCGAACATGTCGAGGGCATTTTATGTGTGTGCAAGATTCTATTTATTAAATATAGCAGGAGTTGTATTAGTTTTAGGATTTTACATTTTGTTCGATCTAGACTTTATGTACATTCCTCTGTGGAATATAGGATCGATATATGTAAAATTTTATTTTTGTCACAGATCGTTGTTAGTGAGAGCCCTAGAGACGATATGTGATATGGACTCGATGTATCATATTCCTATATTTATAAAGATATTTCTTTATGGTTATTATACTTACTTGTATTGGTGCCAAATAACTGAGTATAATAGAGTCCTTGAATAGAAGGTTCTTATCTATATCAATCGATTGATTGAATTGATAGTGAGATGATATAGAGAACACTACTCTTAATCATTCCTAGTCAAGTATTAACATTCAGGGACAATGTTAATGCAATGAGACTAGCATGTAAGTCAAGTTGATGACTTGATCTCACAAGTCATGGATATTAGATATCAAGTTGACACATGGGTATGCATTGGAGAATGTATACTGAATGACCTACCATGAGAAAGTATCATGGATCGTTATATGAGTGTCATATACTTTCTCATGTGAATATTAGTATGACTATCAGTCCTTGGTCCTGAAGTCACCATGGTTCCCTACATAAGGAGTTACATACTTTGGCTTCGTCAAACGTAAGGCGACTACTGGGTATGTAACAAATTATACGGAGGGATGTGACTGATGTAATGGGATCTATCCCTCCTATATAACGGGAGTGATGTCATGATTCTTGATAAAATGAGACCACCAAGTGCATGACCATGCCCAAATAAGTCAATATGAGATATTGAGCTTATTTGATTAGAGTGAGTCTACTTGGAGTTCAAGACATAGATTGATTAGAGGATGACACAGTCTATGCCTCAATTGATCAATCTAGATGTCAAGGATAGAAGGACATTGTCACATATTATGAGAGTCACAATTAGTAGTCACAATGGTGATGTTAGATCTCAACATTCTTGTAACTTGGGTAGTAATGATGTGTTGCTAGATACCGCTCATTACTTATGTTTCTAAATGGGTTTAGGAGCATTGCCAATGTTACAAGAACTTATAGGTTCACACACAAAGGGCAGTTAGATGGAGATTAAGTTCATATGATGGATCAAGAGGATTAGGTTCATGTGATGAACCAAATTGGATTAAGAGTAATTGAAATTAGACTAATTGAGTTGGACTCAATTTGATTCATGTGTCGAATGAGTCTAGTTTAGACTATGATTCATTGAGTCAATTTAAATCAATGAATAGAGATTCATTAAATTAAATTGATTTGAATCAAAGGTTAGATTTGATCAACCATGGGAGATAAGAGGTCAAGTTTGACTTGACTTGAGAGGGAAGATGAAGGGTCAAGTTTGACTTGACCAAATGCCACGTCATTGTGACTTGGCATGGGCCGACAAATGATGATGTTCCACATCATCAAGGCTACATCATTGTGTGCCACCTCATGAGGAAGACCAAGACCCATGACTCTTGGTATTACATGGAGGTATTAAAGCACCAATAAGTGGCCAGCCACAAATCATCAAGGCAATTCAAGGCTTCTTCTTCCTCCTTTCTTCTTGTTCTCTCCTTCTCCTCCATTGCTGAGACCTCTCAAGGGTGCTAGCACACTCTAAGTGATTCTCTCCATCTTTTGTCCGTGTGGATACGTGTAGAGGAGTGTACACTTAACACTCTACGAGATTGGGCAACCATTTGGACGAGCGGGATAAGCGAAGACCATTGCTACAAGGGTAATACCTTTTTCATGTAGATCTAGTGTAGACAAACATGTACATGAATATTTTTATTTCTCTTCGCACGGATCCGTGGCAAGCTTCGGGGTTTCCGCAACGTAAAAAGTGGTTTTTGCGACTCGGAAGTCTAACAGTGGTATCAGAGCCACGTGCGATGCTTGTACATGTTTGTATTTTTTATTACGAAAAGATTTCAGATCTATAAGTTCCTGTAATTTTTCTACTTTTATAGATTTTGTGTGTATTTTTCTTGTAGAGGCGAAGCAACAAGTGTTTAGACACTTGTAGGCTTCAAATACGAAGAAAAATCTTCTGAAACGACAAGGTTTTGCCCAAAGGCGCTGCCCCTAACCCCGCAAGGGGCATTGTCTCGCAATCGCGCCCGAAAATCGCTAAACGGGACCGCTGAGAAGTTGTGACTCATAAAATTGATAAAACAATAGTAAAATTATAGAAATTTATGTAAATACATAATTTAGAATTATGTATGATATTGTGATGGTCATGGCCCAAAATCCCAATGTGATTGGTTAAAATTGTGTTGTAATTCATAATATGGCCTGCGAGCCATTTTTGTATTGTGCATGTTGTATATGATATGCGACCTGCGCGTCGTGCCTCCCTTATTATGTTCCTGTTGTAAATAGATTTAAGACTCGAATGTAACTCAAGTTTCATATTTGTAATGTACAAAATGAAGCGGTGGAAGGTCCACTCAAGAAAGAGTTACGAGAAGGGTGTTGTCAACACATGGTGGTCAAGAGGAGGCGCTTGAAGAAGCTGTTGACCCTAGGTTGACCGTCCGATATTTTTATTGGCTTGAGAAGATCGTAGTAGGGCCATGACCACATCACAAATTGATTAATCAGTATTTATGTGTATATATATATATATCATTGCTTATGTGTATGTGATGCATGCTAATGTAGGGTAATTAGTGCCTTAATGCGTATATGATACATTCATAATTAGATTAGATCTTAATCAAGTAAACTCAAAATGCCTACCAAGTTTTGATAACTATCACTACCTCGATCATTTGTTGTTGTTGAATCTGCCAAAGCAGAACAACGCATATTATCTTGGTAGGGTGCGGAGGGATAATCTTGGTCCCACCTATCAAAGCTTGGGTGAGAACTAACTCAATTAGATTGAGTATAACTAGTTAACTCAATTGGATCGGGTAAAACTATAGGCATTTTCCAATGGTTGGGAAGATAGGATAAAAATCACATTTATCTTGATCCTATAAACAAGAGTTGCATAAAGATGTAATTGATAATTAGTTATCTACCGATCATACTAAGTTTTGGGCGATTTAGCCAAAGCTAACTCAAGGCGTAGTATGATGTGGATCTTGTCCCGCGAGAATTATAGTTAATTGTTATGAATCTAGTAGTGTGGTTTTACCACATCCATGACTTGATTCTACAAAAGCCCTAAAATTCAGTGGGTGCATCATTTAGTTAAAGTCCTAATTAAATGATAAGTGGAATATGATATTTACTTTCTGCTTTATTTATGTTGTAGATTACCATGTCGACGAACACGAACATTTTCTCCCTGCGTTCTTGTTGGGTTCTTCGGGCCACGAAAACCGCTTTTTCGCGTCGCGGAAACCCTGAAGGACCCAAAGCCGTAGATCTGTGCAAAGATTCGTATACAAAATTCGAAAAACTATTTCTTGTACGAGTTCAAAAACTGATCTACTACTTAGATCTACGAGAAAAATGTTTACCCTTGTAGCGATGCCCTTCGCGTTCCCGCTCATCCAAATGATGCCGGATCTCAAGACTGTCAAGCGCCGGTCCTCTAGAAGTATCCACACGGACACACTAGATGGTGATGACCAAAAACCAAGGTGTGCTAGCACCTATGTGGTTCGGCCAAGGGAGGAGGAGAGGGAGAGGGAGAGCTTGAGAGGAAGAACACAAGGAAGAAGAAGAAGTTACACCACTTGAATGGGAAAAAATGAAATTCTCACCCAAAAACCAAGTGGCCGGCCACTTTCAAAAACTCACCAAATTAATTGCATTAATTGCAATTAATATGAAACCATTATCAATTAATTGCATTAATTGCAATTAATATGAAACCATTAAGAGAGTGGCTTTGTAACTTCCATGAGGTGGCACCCATGATGATGTGGAATATCATTATTGGTCCACCTAATGCCAACTCACCAATGAGGTGGCAAAAGGTCAAGTCAAAATTGACCTTTGGTCTTCCTTCTCAAGTCAAGTCAAACTTGACTCAATCTCTACCATGGTAGATCTAATCCAACCATTTGATTCGAGCCAACTTAATATAATGAATCTAATTCATTAAATTGAATTGATTCAATGAGTCAAAATCTAAATTAGACTCATTTAACACATGAATCAATTTGAGTCGAACTCAAGTTAGCCCAATTAGGATTACTCTTAATCCAATTTGATTCATCAAATGAATCTAATCCTCTTGGTTCATCAAATGAACCTAATCTACACCTAATTGTCCTAAGTGTGTGACCCTATAGGTTCTTGTAACGTTGGCAATGCCCTAAACCCATTTAGGAGCATAAGTAATGAGCGGTATCTAGCAACACATCATTACTACTCAAGTTACAAGAATGTCGAGATCCGACATCACCTTGTGACTACCAATTGTGACTACTCACAAAATAATGACAAGTGTCCTTCTATCCTAGACATCTAGATTGATCAATGTGAGGCATAGACCGTGTCATCCTCTAATCAATCTAAATCTTGAACTCCAAGTAGACTTACTCGATCAAATGAGCTCAACATCTAATGTTGACTCATTTGGGCATGGCCATGCACTTAGTGGTCTCACTCTATCAAGAATACCGATATCGCTCCCGTCATATGGGAGGGATAGATCCCATCTACATCACTCACATCCCTCTACATAATTCGTTATATACCCAGTAATCGCCTTTATAGTCCACCCAGTTATGGGTGGCGTTTGACGAAACCAAAGTACATAACTCCTTATGTAGGGATCCATGGTGACTTCAGGTCTAAGGACTAATAGTCATACTAATAGCCACATGAGAAAGTATATGACACTCATATAACGATCCATGATACTTTCTCATGGCGGGTCATTCAGTATACATTCTCTAATGCATACCCATGTGTCAGCTTGATATCTCTATATCCATGACTTGTGAGATCAAGTCATCGAGCTGACCTACATGCTAGTCTTATTGCATTAACATTGTCCCTGAATGTTAATACTCGACTAGGAATGATTTAGAGTAGTGTTCCCTATATCATCTCACTATCGATTCAACTAATCGATTGATATAGGTATGAACCTTCTACTCAAGGACGCTATTATACTTAGTTTATTTGACACCAATACAATTAAGTATAATAACCAAACAAATACCTTTATTAATATACAAGAATATGATATACATGAGTCCATACAATCATCAAATGATTGGCTCTAGGGCTCTAACTAACAATCTCCCACTAGCACTAGTGCCAATCAGTATAAGCTCTAAAGCCTAAAGACCTAGTGTGACCATCATGCTTTCTCTGTGCCAAAGCCTTGGTCAAGGGATCTGCAATGTTAGCCTCTGTAGGTACTCCGCAAATCTTCACATATCCTCTATCGATAATCTCTCGAATGAGATGGAAATGTTGTAGAACTGCTGTGAACTCTGCCAGCTCATAGCACTACCATTCAAGCAAAACACGAACCTCGACTGCGATTTTTTAATCATCCTGGTCGGTCTGGAAGCTAGCATCACTGTAACTCTTTACAGCTAGCTCATCATCGCCTCCATATATCAAGAAATATTCTTTAGTCCTTCTCAAGTACTTAAGAATATTCTTGACCGCTATCCAGTGACTTTCACCTGGATCTGACTGGTATCTGCTCGTCATGCTCAAAGCATACGAGACATCAGGTCGAGTACACAGCATGGTGTACATGATCGATCCTATGGCTGAGGCATAAGGGATCTGATCCATGCGGTCTCTCTCCTCTCTAGAAGAGGGACCTTGAGTCTTCGAAAGACTCACGCCATGTGACATCGGCAGAAATCCCTTCTTGGAGTTCTGCATGGAAAACCGAAAGAGTACCTTGTCAATATATGTACTCAGACTTAGGCCAAGCAATCTCTTAGATCTATCTCTATAGATCTGTATCCCTAGAATGCGGGATGCCACACCTAAGTCCTTCATTGAGAAGCAACTCCCTAGCCAGGTCTTGACAGATTGAAGCATAGGGATGTCCTTCCCAATGAGTAGTATGTCATCCACATATAATATGAGGAAGACAACTATGTCCCCTACAACCTTCTTGTAGACACAAGGCTCATCTTCGTTCTTGATGAAACCAAACTGTTTGATCGCATCATCAAATCGAAGATTCCAGCTCCGAGAAGCTTGCTTTAGTCCATAAATGGACCTTGCATACTCTGCTAGTATGCTGTGGATCTACAAAACCCTCAGGTTGTGTCATGTACACATCCTCGAGTAGGTTTCCATTCAGAAACGCGGTTTTGACATCCATCTGCCATATCTCATAGTCATGGTAGGCTACAATAGCAAGCATGATCCGAATGGACTTAAACATCGCCACTGGAGAAAAGGTTTCATCATAGTCAATACCATGAATCTGCTTGAAACCTTTAGCTACCAAGCGACCCTTATAGATAAGTCCATCCATGTCAGTCTTTCTCTTAAAGACCCACTTGCACCCAATGGGTTTTACCCCTTCAGGTGGATCAACCAAAGTCCATACTTGGTTGGTGTACATGGATTCCATTTCGGATCTCATGGCTTCTAGCCATTTCTCGGAATCTGGTCTCATCACAGCTTCCTGATAGGTGGTAGGCTCATCCTCTATGAGCACAATGTCATCATGGTCAGACAAGAGAAATGAGTATCTCTCAGGCTGACGACCCTATCAGACCTGCGAAGAGGTATGGCTACATGAACTGGTTGTTGTTCCTCAACTCCTTGTGGAACAACATCATCCACAACACTTTGTGGTTCCAGTTCAATTTCCATCGAGGCATCAGTGCTATTGTTCGCATCTTGAACTTCTTCAAGATCGAACGCGCTCCCACTAGTCTTTCTAGAAACAAAGTCCCTTTCTAGAAAGACCCCAGTCTTTGCCACAACTACCTTGGGAATGTAGAAGTAATATCCCTTAGTTTCCTTGGGATATCCGATGAAATAGCACTTGTCGGATTTAGGTCCTAATTTGTTTGAGACTTGACGTCGTACGTAAGCCTCACAACCCCAAATCCTCATGAAAGACACCTGGGCATCTCTCCCAGTCCATATCCTATATGGTGTCTTTATCACGGCCTTGGATGGAACTCGGTTGAGTATAAAAGCTGCCGTGTCTAGAGCATAGCCCCAAAGGTATGTCGGAAGATCTGTGTGACTCATCATAGATCGTACCATATCTAATACGGTACGATTCCTCCTTTCGGATACACCATTCCACTGTGGTGTTCCAGGAGGAGTGAGTTGGGATAGAATCCCACACTCAGCTAAATAGTCACGAAACTCATGGCTTAAGTATTCTCCACCTCGATCGGATCGAAGTATTTTAATACTCTTGCCAAGCTGGTTCTGTACTTCATTCTTGAATTCTTTGAACTTTTCAAAGGATTCAGATTTATGTGTCATCAGGTACACATAACCGTATCTACTGAAATCATCAGTAAATGTGATGAAGTACCTATAACCGCCTCTAGCAGCAACATTGAAAGGGCCACATACATCACTATGTATGAGTCCTAACAAACCAGTTGCTCTCTCGCTATGCCCACTAAAGGGCGTCTTGGTCATCTTGCCTCGTAGGCATGACTCGCATATCTCATATGATTCTAAATCAAATGAGTCCATCAAACCATCCTTATGGAGCTGGGATAAGCGCTTGTCATTTATATGACCTAAGCAACAGTGCCAGAGGTAAGTTTGGTTCAAGTCATTTGACTTGATCCTCTTGGTATTTATGTTATAGACAGGGCTCTCTAGGTCTAGAATGTAGAGTCCGTTTATTAGAGGTGCACTACAATAGAACATATCGTTTAAAAAGACGGAACAACATTTGTTCTTTATTATAAACGAGAATCCTTTCTTGTCCAAACAAGAAACTGATATAATGTTCTTAGTCAATGCAGGCACATAACAACAATCGTCTAACTCTAGTATAAGCCCAGAGGGCAGAGATAGAAAATAAGTCCCTACAGCAACAGCAGCAACCCGTGCTCCATTGCCTACTCGTAGGTCTATCTCGCCTTTTGTCAATGCTCTGCTATTTCTTAGTGCTTGTACACTAGTACAAATGTGCGAAGCACATTCGGTATCTAATACCCACGACGAAGAAATAGAGAGGTTGACTTCTATAACATTTATACCTGAAGTAGAAATCTTATTTCTCTTCTTGTCAAGATCTTCCAGGTATCCTGTGAAGTTCCTCTTCCTGTGTCCTGCTTGTCCTTGATATAGTTGACAAAGATGTGTAACCATATCGTAAGCACCCATCAACTCATGTTGCTTCTGAAGCTCAGAGTTCATGGTCGCGAGCATTAGACATGATACATCTAATGTGTCATCTTGATGCTTCTTGTAACCATCTTTGTCAGCTCGCGGGGCTTTGGCAGGAGGAGCCTCCGGAATAGGCTGCTCCAGAACGTATAGTTTACGTTCCTGAGTGAGAACTATTCTCAGGTTCCTGTACCAGTCCAGGAAATTTGCTCCGTTGAGCTTGTCCTTCTTAAGGACAGATCGCAGGGAGAAAATGTTCGTATTCGACGTCATGGATATTCTACAACAGAAATAAATGCAGAAATAAATATCATATTCTTTTAAAATCATTTAATTAGGCCTTTAATTAAATGATGCTCCCACTGAATTCTATAATTCTTGTGGGACAAGATCCACATCATACTAACCCTTGAGTTAGCTTTGGCTAATACGCCCAATGCTTAGTATGATCGGTAGGTAACGATTACCAATTACAACTCTATGCAACTCTTGTTTATAGAATCAATATCTGCATTTATATTAAAACTCGAGTTAGCTTTGGCTAATACGCCCGAGAGTTAATATAGATGTGATTTTGACCTATCTTTTCCAACCGTTGGAATAATGCTTATAGTTGACTCGATCCAACCGAGTAACTAGGAATACTCAATCTAATTGAGTTTGTATTCACCCATGCGTTGATAGGCGGGACCAAGATTGTCCCTCCGTACCCTACCAAGATAATATGTATTGCTCTGCTTTGGCAGATTCAACAATACATGTGATCGAGGTAGTGATAGGTATCACGGCATGGTTAGGCATTTAGAGTTGGTTCGATCTAGATCTAATCTAATCGAGAAGGATGCATCTTGTGCATGACTTAGATCTAATCTAATCGCAAGGGTGCATCATGTGCACGACTTAGATCTAATCTAATCGTTAAGGCACTAATTAATTAATTAACTATTAAACATGCATCATATACATAACAATTAATTAATTAATCTATTTGTGATTTAGTCATGGCCCTACTACGATCTTCTCAAGCCAATGAGAAGATCGAATGGTCAACCTAGGGTCAACAGCTTCTCCAAGCTCCTCCCAATGACCACCTTGTGTTGCTCGTGCCCGCCTCGGAACTCCGTCTCGTGTGGACCCTCCACTGCTCCAATTTGTACATTACAATTTGAAACTCGAGTTACATTCGAGTCTAAATCTAATTTACAACAAGAATAAAAGACGAGGCACGATGCGCAGGTCGCGAATAATAAAATAAATACAACACGCGAAAACACATCACGGCACGCAGGCCGTATTATGAATTACAACACAACCAATCATATTGGGTTTTGGGCCATGACTATCACAAAATTAATATATAATTCAAAATTATATATTTTCTTATTTTCTGTAATTTTAAAAATAATTTTTTTACAATTTTACAAGTAAAATTTCCCGGCGGTCCCGTTTAGCGGTTTCGGGCGCAATCGCGGAACGGATCCCCTTGCGGGGCCCAGGGGCAGCGCCCCTACCCACGATCTAACCATCGCGAGGGTTCCTTTGCGATCCAACAGCGCCTAAACCCGCTGTCCCAAAACGATTTGGGCCGAGACATTACCGATTCGGAAAAATCTTCCCGACGGGTTCGTTTTTAGCGATTTCGGGTGCGATCGCGGAGCAAATCCCCTTGCGGGGTTAGGGGCAGCACCCCTACCCACGATCTAACCATCGTGAGTTGCTCCGTTGCGATCTAAAGGCACCCGAGTCCGCTGTCCCAAAAGATTTTGGGTCGAAACGAAGCCGTTTGGGAAAATTCTTCCCGATAGCCGAAGCCTACAAGTGCCGAGACACTTGTGCTTCGCCTATAAGGAAAAATTACCCATAAAAACATAAAAATTGAATTTTTACAGAAAATCACAGAAGCTTTTTGTTTTCCAAAAACCAAAAACTAACTCGTACAAGTCTTTGCACGTGGCTCTGATACCATTGTTGGGTTCTTCGGGCCACGAAAACCGCTTTTTCGCGTCGCGGAAACCCCGAAGGACCCAAAGCCGTAGATCCGTGCAAAGATTCGTATACAAAATTCGAAAAACTATTTCTTGTACGAGTTCAAAAACTGATCTACTACTTAGATCTACGAGAAAAATGTTTACCCTTGTAGCGATGCCCTTCGCGTTCCCGCTCGTCCAAATGATGCCGGATCTCAAGACCGTCAAGCGCCGGTCCTCTAGAAGTATCCACACGGACACACTAGATGGAGATGACCAAAAACCAAGGTGTGCTAGCACCTATGTGGTTCGGCCAAGGGAGGAGGAGAGGGAGAGGGAGAGCTTGAGAGGAAGAACACAAGGAAGAAGAAGAAGTTACACCACTTGAATGGGAAAAAATGAAATTCTCACCCAAAAACCAAGTGGCCGGCCACTTTCAAAAACTCACCAAATTAATTGCATTAATTGCAATTAATATGAAACCATTATCAATTAATTGCATTAATTGCAATTAATATGAAACCATTATCAATTAATTGCATTAATTGCAATTAATATGAAACCATTAAGAGAGTGGCTTTGTAACTTCCATGAGGTGGCACCCATGATGATGTGGAACATCATTATTGGTCCACCTAATGCCAACTCACCAATGAGGTGGCAAAAGGTCAAGTCAAAATTGACCTTTGGTCTTCCTTCTCAAGGCAAGTCAAACTTGACTCAATCTCTACCATGGTGGATCTAATCCAACCATTTGATTCGAGCCAACTTAATATAATGAATCTAATTCATTAAATTGAATTGTTTCAATGAGTCAAAATCTAAATTAGACTCATTTAACACATGAATCAATTTGAGTCGAACTTAAGTTAGCCCAATTAGGATTACTCTTAATCCAATTTGATTCATCAAATGAATCTAATCCTCTTGGTTCATCAAATGAACCTAATCTACACCTAATTGTCCTAAGTGTGTGACCCTATAGGTTCTTGTAACGTTGGCAATGCCCTAAACCCATTTAGGAGCATAAGTAATGAGCGGTATCTAGCAACACATCATTACTACTCAAGTTACAAGAATGTCGAGATCCGACATCACCTTGTGACTACCAATTGTGACTACTCACAAAATAATGACAAGTGTCCTTCTATCCTAGACATCTAGATTGATCAATGTGAGGCATAGACCGTGTCATCCTCTAATCAATCTAAATCTTGAACTCCAAGTAGACTCACTCGATCAAATGAGCTCAACATCTAATGTTGACTCATTTGGGCATGGCCATGCACTTAGTGGTCTCACTCTATCAAGAATACCGATGTCGCTCCCGTCCATATGGGAGGATAGATCCCATCTACATCACTCACATCCTCTACATAATTCGTTATATACCAAGAATCGCCTTTATAGTCCACCCAACGGGTGACGTTTGACGAAACCAAAGTACATAACTCCTTATATAGGGATCCATGGTGACTTCTGGTCTAAGGACTAATAGTCATACTAATAGCCACATGAGAAAGTATATGACACTCATATAACGATCCATGATACTTTCTCATGGCGGGTCATTCAGTATACATTCTCTAATGCATACCCATGTGTCAGCTTGATATCTCTATATCCATGACTTGTGAGATCAAGTCATCGAGCTGACCTACATGCTAGTCTTATTGCATTAACATTGTCCCTGAATGTTAATACTCGACTAGGAATGATTTAGAGTAGTGTTCCCTATATCATCTCACTATCGATTCAACTAATCGATTGATATAGGTATGAACCTTCTACTCAAGGACGCTATTATACTTAGTTTATTTGACACTAATACAATTAAGTATAATAACCAAACAAATGCCTTTATTAATATACAAGAATATGATATACATGAGTTCATACAATCATCAAATGATTGGCTCTAGGGCTCTAACTAACAGTTCTGTCCTTGACAAGGACAAGCTCAATGGAGCTAATTTCCTGGATTGGTACAGGAATCTGAGAATCGTTCTCACACAAGAAAGAAAACTGTACGTCCTGGAGCAGCCCATTCCGGAGGCACCTCCTGCCACTTCCACGCGAGCCGATCGAGATGCTTCTAAGAAGCATCAAGATGATGCATTAGATGTGTCATGCCTCATCCTCACAACCATGAACTCTGAGCTTCAGAAGCAACACGAGTTGATGACTGCTTATGATATGGTTGAGCATCTTCGTCAACTATATCAAGGACAAGCAAGGCATGAGAGATTCGAGATCTCTAAGGCACTGTTTCAGTGCAAGATGTAAGATGGGACTCCCGTAGGTCTATATGTACTCAAGATGATTGGGTACATAGGGAACCTACAGAGGTTGGGATTCCCACTTGGCCAAGAACTGGCCACTGACTTGATCTTGCAATCCTTGTCAGAAAGTTACAGTCAATTTGTCATAAATTACAACATGAATGAAATTGATAAGCCATTGCCTGAGCTGCTAAGTATGTTGCGAACTGCTGAGCTCAACCTTAAGAAGGTAAAGCCCAACTCCATTTTGATGGTGCAAAAGCATAAAGGCAAGGGCAAGCCTAAAGGTAAGGGAAAGTCCCAAGCCAAGGGCAAAGGCAAGGTAATGAAACCTAAAGGAGGGGTTGCCAAGGATGCTATCTGCTTCCACTACGGTCAGACCGGGCACTGGAAGAGGAACTGCAAAGGATACCTGGAAGATCTTAAGAAGAAGAGAAATGAGATTTCTACTTCAGGTATATATGTTATATAAATCAATCTTTCTATTTCTTCATCGTGAGTATTAAATACCGGATGTGCTTCTCACATTTGTACTAATGTGCAGGCGCTGAGAAATAGCAGGGCATTGTCAAAGGGCAAGGTGGACCTAGGAGTAGGCAATGGAGCACGGGTTGCTACTGTTGCTGTAGGAATTTACTATCTATATCTGCCCTCTGGGCTTGTACTAGAATTAGATGAATGTTGTTATGTGCCAGCTCTCACAAAGAACATCATTTAAGTTTCTTGTTTACAGAAGAAAGGCTTTTCATTTATAATAAAGAACAAATGTTGCTCCATAAAAATGGTTTGCTGGACTCATTTGATTTTGAATCATATGAGACATAAAAGTCATGCCTACTGGGCAAGATGACCAATACTCCCTTTAGTGGACACAGCGAAAGAGCAACTGACTTGTTAGGACTTATACATAGTGATGTATGTGGCCCTTTCAATGTCACTGCCAGAGGTGGTTATAGGTACTTCATTACATTTACTGATGACTTCAGTAGATATGGTTATGTGTATCTGATGACATATAAGTCACAATCCTTTGAAAAGTTCAAAGAATTCAAAAATGAAGTACAAAACTAGATAGACAAGAGTATTAAAATACTCTGATCAGATTGAGGTGGTGAATACCTTAGCCATGAGTTTCGTGACTATCTAGCTGAGTGTGGGATTCTATCCCAACTCACTCCTCCCGGAACACCACAGTGGAATGGTGCATCCGGAAGGAGGAATCGTACCCTATTAGATAAGGTACGATCTATGATGAGTCACACAGATCTTCCTATATCTTTTTGGGGATATGCTCTAAACACAACAACCTTCACACTTAACCGTGTTCCATCCAAAGTTGTGAGAAAGACACCATATAGGATATGGACTGGGAGAGATGCCCAGATATCTTTTATGAGGATTTGGGGTTGTGAGGCTTACGTTCGACGTCAAGTCTCGGACAAACTGGGACCCAAATCCGATAAGTGCTATTTTATAGGATATCCCAAGGAAACTAAGGGATATCACTTCTACATTTTCAGTCACCACAAAGTGTTTATGACTAAGATTAGGGTATTTCTAGAAAAGGACTTTGTTTCTAGAAAAACTAGTGGGAGTACATTCAATCTTGAAGAAGTTCAAGATATGGACCATAGTACTGAAGCCTTGATGGAAGTTGAACTAGAACCGCAAAACATTATGGATGATGAGATTGTTGCACATGGAGTTGAGGAACAACAACCAGTTTAAGTAGACCTACCTCTTCGCAGGTCTGACAGGATACGTCGTCAGCCTGAGAGATACTCTTTTCTCTTGTCTGACCATGATGACGTTAAGCTCATTGAGAATGATCCTACCTCCTATCAGGAAGCTGTGATGAGACCAGATTCTTAGAAATGGCTAGAGGCCATGAGATCCGAGATGGAATCCATGTACACCAACCAAGTATGGACTTTGGTTGATCCACCTGAAGGCGTCAAACCCATTGGGTGTAAGTGGGTCTTTAAGAGAAAGACTGACATGGATGGACTCATTACCTATAAGGGTCGTTCGGTAGCTAAAGGTTTCTAGCAAATTTATGGTATTTACTATGATGAAACTTTTTCTCCAGTAGCAATGTTTAAGTCCATTCTGATAATGCTTGCTATTGCAGCATACCATAATTATGAGATCTGGTAGATGGATGTCAAAATCGCGTTTCTAAATGGAAACTTGCTCGAGGATATGTACATGACACAACCTGAGGGTTTTGTAGATCCACTGCATACTGGCAGAGTATGCAAGCTGCGTAAGTCCATTTATGGACTAAAGCAAGCTTCTCGGAGCTGGAATCTTCGATTCGATGATGTGGTCAAACAGTTTGTTTTCATCAAGAATGAAGATGAACCCTGTGTCTACAAGAAGGTTGTTGGGAACACAGTTGTCTTCCTTGCATTGTATGTGGATGACATACTACTCATTGGAAATGACATCCCTTTGCTGTAGTCTGTAAAGACTTGGCTGGGGAATTGTTTCTCAATGAAGGACATAGGTGAAGCTGTTGGGTTTTTCGGGCCGCGAAAACCGCTTTTTCGCGTCGCGGAAATCCCGAAACTCCCTAGCTAACGGATCCGTGCAAAGAAAAAATTTCGAAAAACTACGAGTACGAGTTTACCTAGATCTATACTTAGATCTACAAGGGAAAAAGGTTATACCTTTGAAGCGAAGCCCTTCGCAATCCCGCAAGTCCAAGGTACGCCGGATCTCAAGATTGTCAACGTAGACAATCCTCTAGAAGTATCCACACGAACAAGTAGTGATTCACAAACCACTCTAAATGGAGAAGAGAGTACCACAAGTGTGCTAGCACATCCTAGGGCTCTCGGGTAGGATTTAAAAGGGAGAAAAAAGAGAAAATAAGAGGAATCTCATACACTCCTCTAAGTACCCTCCTTGTGAACTTTCACTCCACCCTTTCCTCTTGAAACTCAACTCACTCACCTTCTCCTTGCTTGGAACTCACGGCAACAGCAAAGAAGGAGGAAGAAAACCCAAGGAAGAAGATGCAATAATTAACCACACTTAATTGCCACAAAATAAAAACCCACATCACAAAATCTGGCCGACCACACATGTAACTCCCATTCCATTTAATGTGGCCGGCCACATTAAATGAAAATGGGATTTGTAACCTCCTTTGATGACTTGGAGATGATGTGGCAAGGCTAGTCATGCCATGTAGGATGAGTCATCCTTCATGAAGTGGCAATACATCAAGTCAAACTTGATGTTTCAACTTCCCATTTAGTCAAGTCAAAATTGACCAATTTTTCTTCTTTGTTGATTTGAATCCAACCTTTGATTCAAGTCAATTTCAATCAATGAATCTCAATTCATTAATATAAATTGACTCAATGAATCAAATTTAAATTAGACTCATTCAACAATTGAATCTAATTGAGTCTAACTCAATAAGTCTAATTTGAATTAATCCTAATCCAATCTTTAGTGCATCACATGAACCTAAACTAATTGGTTCATCATATGAACCTAATCTCCATCCACTTGTTCTTTGTGTGTGACCCAATAGGTTCTTGCAACGTTGGCAATGTTTCTAAACCCCTTTAGAAACATAAGCAATGAGCGACATCTAGCAATACATCATTGCTACCCAAGTTACAAGAATATTGAGATCCAACATCACCTTGTGACTACTAATTGTGACTCCTCACAATATATGATAAGTGTCCTTCTATCCTAGACATCTAGAATGATCAATGTGAGGCATAGACCATGTCATCCTCTGATCAATCTAAATCTGGAACTCCAAGTAGACTCACTAAAACAAATGAGCTCAATATCTCATATTGACTCATTTGGGCATGACCATGCACTTCGTGGTCTCACTCTATCAAGAATATCGATGTCGCTCCCATCATATAGGAGGAATAGATTCCATCTACATCACTCACATTCCTCTGCATAATTCGTTACATACCCAGTAATCGCCTTTATAGTCCACCCAGTTACGGGTGACGTTTGACGAAACAAAAGTACATAACTCCTTATGTAGGGATCCATGGTGACTTCAGGTCCAAGGACTAGTAGTCATACTAATAGCCATATGAGAAAGTATATGACACTCATATAACGATCCATGAAACTTTCTCATGGCGGGTCATTCAGTATACATTCTCTAATGTATAACCATGTGTCAACTTGATATCTCTATATCCAAGACTTGTGAGATCAAGTCATCGAGTTGACCTACATGCTAGTCTTATTGCATTAACATTGTCCCTGAATGTTAATACTCGACTAGGAATGATTAAGAGTAGTGTTCCCCATATCATCTCACTATCAGTTCAACTAACCGATTGATATAGGTGAGAACCTTCTACTCAAGGACGTTATTTTACTTAGTTTATTTGGCACCAATACAAGTAAGTATAATAACCAAAACAAATGGCTTTTATTTATATAGAATATGATATAACAAGTCCATAATACAATCATCAAATGATTGGCTCTAGGGCTCTAGCTAACAATCACTAGTGCCAATCAGTGTAGGCTCTAAGCCCCAATGACCTAGTGTGATCATCATGCTTCCTCTATGCCAAAGCCTTGGTCAAGGGATCTGCGATGTTAGCCTCTGTGGGTACTCTGCAAATCTTCACATCTCCTCTCTCGATAATCTCTCGAATGAGATGGAAGCGCCGTAGTATGTGTTTGGTCCGCTGGTGTGAGCGAGGTTCCTTTGCCTGTGCTATAGCTCCATTGTTGTCACAATAGAGCTTAATAGGGTCAGCAATGCTAGGAACCACCTCAAGTTCAGTGATGAACTTGCGAATCCAAACTGCCTCCTTTCACGCCTCCGATGCGAATATACTCGGCCTCTGTCGTAGAATCAACTACTGTGTCCTGCTTCGAACTCTTCCAGCTCACAGCACCACCAATAATGCAAAACACGAACCCCGACTACGATCTATAGTCATCTTGGTCGGTCTGGAAGCTAGCATCACTGTAACCCTTTACAGCTAGCTCATCATTGCCTCCATATATTAAGAAATATTCTTTAGTCCTTCTTAAGTACTTAAGAATATTCTTGACCGCTATCTAGTGACTTTCACCTAGATCTGACTGGTATCTGCTCGTCATTCTCTAAGCATATGAGACATCAGGTCAGTACATAGCATGGCGTACATGATAGATCCTATGGCTGAAGCATAAGAGATCTGATCCATGCAGTCTCTCTCCTCTCTAGAAGAGGGACCTTGAGTCTTCAAAAGACTCACACTATGTGACATCGGCAGAAATCCCTTCTTGGAGTTCTGCATGGCAAACCGAAGGAGTACCTTGTCAATATATGTACTCTGACTTAGGCCAAGCAATCTCTTAGATCTATCTCTATAGATCTGTATCCCTAGAATGCGGGATGCTTCACCTAAGTCCTTCATTGGGAAACATGTCCCTAGCCAAGTCTTGACAGACTGTAGCAAAGGGATGTCTTTCCCAATGAGCAGTATGTCATCCACATACAATATGAGGAAGACAACTATGTCCCCTACAACCTTCTTGTAGAAACAAGGTTCATCTTCATTCTTGATGAAACCAAACTGTTTGATTGCATCATCGAATCGAAGATTCTAGCTCTGAGAAGCTTGCTTTAGTCCATAAATGGACCTATGCAGCTTGCATACTCTGCTAGTATGCTTTGGATCTACAAAACCCCCAGGTTGTATCATGTACACATCCTCGAGTAGGTTTCCATTCAGAAACGCAGTTTTAACATCCATCTGCCAGATCTCGTAATCGTGGTAAGCTGCAATAGCAAGCATGATCCGAATGGACTTAAACATCGCTACTAGTGAAAAGGTTTCATCATAGTAAATACCATGAATCTGCTTGAAACCTTTAGCTACCAAGCGACCCTTATAGATAAGTCCATCCATGTCAGTCTTTCTCTTAAAGACCCACTTACACCCTATGGGTTTTACCCCTTCAGGTGGATCAACCAAAGTCCATACTTGGTTGGTGTACATGGATTTCATTTCGGTTCTCATGGCTTCTAGCCATTTCTCAGAATCTAGTCTCATCACAGCTTCCTGATAGGTGGTAGGCTCATCCTCTATGAGCACAATGTCATCATGATTAGACAAGAGAAATGAGTATCTCTCAGGCTGACGACGTACCCTATCAGACCTGCGAAGAGGTATGTCTACTTGAACTTGTTGTTGTTCCTCAACTCTTTGTGGAACAACATCATCCACAACACTTTGTGGTCCCAGTTCAACTTTCATCGAGGCTTCAGTGCTAGGATCCGCATCTTGAACTTCTTCTAGATCGAATGTACTCCCACTAGTCTTTCTAGAAACAAAGTCACTTTCTAGAAAGACTCCAGTCTTTGCCACAACTATCTTGTGTTGACTGGGAATGTAGAAGTAATATCCCTTAGTTTCCTTGGGATATCCTATAAAGTAGCACTTGTCGGATTTGGGTCCTAATTTATCTGAGACTTGACGTCTAACGTAGGCCTCACATCCCCAAATCCTCATGAAAGACACTTGGGCATCTCTCCCAGTCCATATCCTATATGGTGTCTTTATCACGACCTTGGATGGAACTCGGTTGAGTATAAAAGCTGCCGTGTCTAGAGCATAGCCCCAAAGGAATGTCGGAAGATCTGTGTGACTCATCATAGACCGTACCATATCTAATAAGGTATGATTTCTCCTTTCGAATACACCATTCCACTGTGGTGTTCCAGGAGGAGTGAGTTGGGATAGAATCTCACAGTCAGCTAGATAGTCATGAAACTCATGGCTAAGGTATTCTCCACCTCGATCTGATCGAAGTATCTTAATACTCTTGCCAAGCTGGTTCTGTACTTCATTCTTGAATTCTTTGAACTTTTCAAAGGATTCTGACTTATGTGTCATCAAGTACACATAACCATATCTGCTGAAGTTATCAGTAAATGTGATGAAGAACCTATAACCGCCTCTAGCAGCGACATTGAAAGGGCCACATACATCACTATGTATGAGTCCTAACAAATCAGTCACTCTCTCACAGTGCCCACTAAAGGGAGTCTTGGTCATCTTGCCTAGTAAGCATGACTCGCACGTCTCATAAGATTCAAAATCAAATGAGTCCAGCAAACCATCCTTATGGAGCTGGGATAAGCGCTTGTCATTTATATGACCTAAGCGACAGTACCAGAGGTAGATTTGGTTCATGTCATTTGACTTGAACCTCTTGGTATTTATGTTATAGATAGGGCTCTCAAGGTCTAGAATATAGAGTCTGTTCATCAGAGGTGCACTACAATAGAACATATCGTTTAAATAGACAGAACAACATTTGTTCTTTATTGTAAACGAAAATCCTTTCTTGTCCAAACAAGAAACTGAAATTATGTTCTTAGTCAAGGAAGGCACATAACAACAATCATCTAATTCTAGTACAAGCCCAGAGGGTAGAGATAGATAGTAAGTTCCTACAGCAATAGCAGCAACCCGTGCTCCATTGCCTACTCAAATTATGTGCTTTATTATTTCCTTAAGTACATTAGTACAAATGTGCGAAGCACATCCGGTATCTAATACCCACGATGAAGAAATAGAGAGGTTGACTTCTATAACATGTATACCTGAAGTAGAAATCTTATTTCTCTTCTTCTTAAGATCTTCCAGGTATTCTTTGGAGTTCCTCTTCCAGTGCCTTGCTTGTCCTTGATATAGGTGACAAAGATGTTCAACTATATCGTAAACGTCCATCAACTCATGTTGCTTCTGAAGCTCAGAGTTCATGGTCGCGAGCATAAGACAGGACACATCTAATGCATCATCTTGATACTTCTTGTAAGCATCTTGGTCTGCTCGCGTGGCAGTGGCAGGAGGAGCCTCCAGAATGGGCTGCTCCAGAACGTACAGTTTACGTTCTTGGGTGAGAACTATTCTCAGGTTCTTGTACCAGTCCAGGAAATTTGCTCCGTTGAGCTTGTCCTTCTTAAGGACAGAACGCAGAGAGAAGTTGTTCGTGTTTGACGTCATGGAAATTCTACAACAGAAATAAATACAGAAATAAATATCATATTCTTTTAAATCATTTAATTAGGCCTTCAACTAAATGATGCTTCCACTAAATTCTATAATTCATGTGGGCTAACCCTTGAGTTAGCTTTGGCTAATACGCCCAAGATTTAGTATGATCGGTAGGTAACGATTACCAATTACATCTCTAGCCAACTCTTGTTTATAGGATCATTATCCGCAGTTATATTAAAACTTGAGTTAGCTTTGGCTAATACGCCCAAGAATTAATATAAATGTGATTTATGTCCTATCTTTCCAACCGTTGGAAGAATGCCTATAGTTGTACTCGATCCAACCGAGTTAACTAGCTACTCAATCTAATTGAGTTGTACTCTGTAACACCCACGAATTTCTTAAGCTAAGTATGTGAAGATTTTCTCTTAGAATAAAAAGAAAAGATAGAGCTAAAAATATATATAAAAGAAAAGGAATTGGTCAAGGATTGATCCTTGAACCTCTTTAAGCTAAGGATTATGGATTGACCACTAGGCCATCATAAATTATTCTTTAATAGAGAATGGAAGTTGTAGATAAAGGTAAAAATATGATTAAGAGAAGGAAGCAAGAAAACATCAAGTAGCTTTCTTCCTCCTTCTCATGATTAAGAAGAAAGCTAGCAAAAGACAAGTTGTCTTTCCCTTCTTCCTTCTCTTCCATTTTCGTGGAGATGCATGAAGGAATGAGATGAGAGGAATTAAGGGAATGAATGGGAACATACTTCATCATTAAGAAAATAAGAAATGAGTTAATAAGGAAGGGAAAGCAAAACTTATCTTTGTTTCTTCCTCCCACTTAGCATAAGAGAGAAAAAGAGAAAGGAATTTTATTTTCTTCTTCCTTTCCTCACCATTGCCGAACCTAGAGCCTTCCCTCTCCCAAATTTTTGAGATCCAATCTAAGTTTTCTCCCTAAGGAAAACTAAACCTCAAGAAGAAAGCCTCAAGACCTACTTCTTACAAGCAAGAGAAGCGAAGGAAATACTAGATGGAGGAGCTCTCTTCTTCTTCTTCTTCTCAAGGGTATCTTTATCTTAAGAAAAGACCAAGCAAGAGAATGTAAGTATCCCCTCACCTGTGGTACAAGTTGTTAAGTGGTTTTTTTCAAGTATAGATGGCTTAAAAACCTAGGGTTTCCCTTGAAACTTTCAGCCATGATGAGTTGTAAGACTTATGAAAGCTTAAAACCAAAACCAACATGCTTAGGGTTTCTCTCATGATATGGTATGAATAATTCCTTGATATTTCAAGATTGTTTGTTGGTTAGAACTAAGTGAATCCTCACCTTAGGGTTCTGTAACGCCCCACCCCTTCCTGCTTAAGCTGACGGGGGTTACTTATTCTTTCTTCTTAAAACAGCGGAAGTCTTATCTATAGCATATATATATATATTTTTTTCTTTAAACCTTTCTTTTATTCTTAACACATCATCATCAACTACCTATCATATGAGTCACATAACATGCTTAACATAACTTAAACCATAATACTAAAGAGCATGATGAAGTGTCATAGAGTTATAAAGGAAACAACATGAACATAATTCTTATTAATTAAAAGCAGGTTTTCCTCTTTAGCCAAGTCACTACTACACACGTCCTCCTTGCCCCCTCCTGCTGCTCCCTTAGTACATCCATTCTTTGCCCTTATCTGTGGTACAAGGAAAGTAAGCTGTGAGCACTCAAGGCTCAGTAAGATCCTTTCCTACTCACAAAAACCGTATAGCATAAATAAAGCTTCAATGCATAAAGCATAAAGACAACTCATCATATCATGTATAGAAGCATCATATCATAACAAAATCATATGGTATCATGGCATATCCTTATAAAGTCATAAAGTGCATTCTAGCATAACATGATCATGATCATAACATATCAAAACATAATCATAAGGTTCATCCTAACATAACATAATATAATCATATACATCATGGTATATCGTAACATAATCATAATGTGTTATGCAAAATGACTTTTAAAAACATGATTCATGCAATAATATATGCAACATGTCCTTTGAAAACTTATTTCATACATATTTAAACATAATCATAACATGGTTAGGGCCCCGGCTTGTACCACATACATAAATGTGCGCGTCCTATGTAGGTCCAAGGTAGCAAGTCTTGAACCCTACAAGGCATACATACTAGGCCCGTTTCTTAGTCCATCGACCTAGGGGCACTTAGGAGCCCATCCCTAACGAGGCTCGTTTCTTAGTCCATCGACCCCGGGGTGCTTATGGAGCCCACCCTTGGTACAAGCCATACATAAAGTAAAATAGCATGTCTTACATATCATGGTTCTTATCATTTCTTGCATATCGTATCTCTTATCATATCATACCATGTAGAATTTTGGGCACACATCTCATCATAATGGTATGTAAAATTTTTGGCACACAGCACATCATATATTTTATGCATAAATTGGGCACACAGCTCATCACATATATCATGCATAAATTGACACATAACTCATCATAAATAATACACACCATAGCATAAGGGTTTCTATCATGTATAGATCATAAGTGTGCATAATTAAACATAGAAGCATAGAAATCTCATAATCATGACATATAATATACATGGAAAACATAATTAGGTTTCTAACCCTAATGCCTTATAATGGCCGAACCATTTAGATTGGGTTTTTGGTAAAAACTCCATACCAACATGTGAACCCTAAGTAAGCATCATTTCTTATACTATAAGAACCACCATGAGCAAGTTTAGGTAGAGTTCTAGGATTCTTAAGCTTAAAACTTATCATGGCCGAAACTTGTCAAGCGTACATTGGGTTAAAAACTATCATTCACGCTTGTGAACCCTAAACAACTTCCATAGCAAACATATCAAGGAATAACATGAGCATAGTTGAGTTAGGTTCTAAGTTTTCTAGGCCCTTAAACATGAAGTGGCCGAGAGTTATAAGACTTAAAACTAAAGTTCAAGTGTCCTAAAAGCATGAGAACCTTAAATAACTTTCATAGCAAATATTTCAAGGAATAACATGAGCATAGTTGAGTTAGGTTCTAAGTTTCCTAAGCCCTTAATCATGAAGTGGCCGAAACTTGTAGGGCTTAAAACGAGGGTTCAAGTGTCCTAAAAGCATGAGAACCTTCAACAACTTTCATAGCAAATAATTCAAGGAATAACATGAGCATGGTTGAGTTAGGTTCTAAATTTCTTAAGCCCTTTAACATGATGTGGCTGAATGTTATAGGACTTAAAACTAAGGTTCAAGTGTCCTAAAAGCATGAGAACCTTAACAACTTTCATAGCAAATATTTCAAGGAATAACATGAGCATAGTTGAGTTAGGTTCTAAGTTTCCTAAGCCCTTGAACATGATGTGGCCGAATGTTATAGGACTTAAAACTAAGGTTCAAGTGTCCTAAAAGCATGAGAACCTTAAACAACTTTCATAGCAAATCTTTCAAGGAATAACGTGAGCATAGTTGAGTTAGGTTCTAAGTTTCCTAAGCCCTTAATCATGAATTGGCTGAAACTTGTAGGGCTTAAAACTAGGGTTCAAGTGTCCTAAAAGCATGAGAACCTTAAACAACTTTCGTAGTAAACATTTCAAGGAATAACATGAGCATAGTTGGGTTAGGTTCTAAATTTCCTAAGCCCTTGAACATGATGTGGCCGAATGTTATAGAGCATGTAATTTAATTTCCATGCAACAATAAACATAAGAACATTAAGTTAGTTTCATAACATTTCATCAAGGAGGTCATGAGCATCTTAGACTTGTTTTAAATTCTCCTAGGCTTCAAAAACTAAACATGGCCGAACCTTCAGGGACATGAAATAGAATTCAACTTAACATACAATCATGGGCATATCATAATAGTTTCATATCTTATCTTAGGGAGATCATGGCATGCTTTGTTTTAAATTAAAGCTCTCCTAGGCCCTTAGTTCTACCATGGCCGAATACTCATGAATCTAAGTTCTACCAAACATTTTAACATAGAGACATGAGATAAATCCTTATCATAAAATACATGTTACAAGAAAAATATCGAGCATATCAAATTTAGATCTTTTCATTCTCTAGGTCCTTCCTTTGGTTTTATCTTGGTTGGAATTCTTCATGATGTTGTCTTAGATTCTTATGTAACCGAATCTTCATAGAACAACAAGAGCTATTGTACCACAGGTGAGGGGAACTTACATCCTTTCGCTTGTGGTTTTTCCTTAGAGAGAAAAGTGTTCTAGGTGTCAAGGAAGGAGGAAGCTTCTTCTTCTTGTACCTCCTTTTGTTTCCTTTGCTTGTAAGGGCTAGAACTTGAAGGTTTCTTCTTGGAAATTAGCTTTCTTGGAGAAGAACTTAACTTAGCTATTGGAATGAGGAGAGGGAAGTTTTCTTGGTTCGGTGAAGAATGAAGAAGGGAGAAGGAGGAAGAAGAAAATGAATTTAATCCCTTGTTTTTCTTCTCTAAACCTATTTATCCCTTGCCAAATGAAGCATGTCCTAATTCATTCCCTCAACTCCTCTTTTCCCCCACTCCTTTAATTCCCACGAAAATAGAGAGAGGGAGGGAAGTAGACAATCCCTCTTTTGCTTGCTCCTTTTCTTAACCAAGAGGGAAAAGAAGGTAAGCAACTTGGTTTTCTCTTGCTCTTTTTGCTAGTTTTCTTTTCTCCTTTAACTAAATTTTTCATTCATTTCTATCCAATTATTTCTCCTTATCCTAATGGTTATCATTCATCAATTTATCTCCATAAATTGTGGGAGGTTCAAGGTTCAATCCTTGACCTCACCTCTTCTTATTCTATATTTTCTTTTGTTTTTATTTTCCTTTTTCTCCTATTCTTCTCATTTCTTTATGCTCTAAGGAAAATAATATTCATATACCTATCGTATAATTTCTTGGGTGTTACAGTACCCCATACCTCATAAAAAGTTTGTCCTCGAACTTAGAATAACGATGTCAGGTTGTACCGGACTTCCGGCTGAGTGCATCGGCCACCTTGTTCGCTTTTCCGGGATGATAAAAGATTTCGCAATCATAATCCTTGACTATCTCGAGCCATCTGTGTTGTCTCATATTTAGGACTTTTTGCGTGAAGAAATATTTCAGACTCTGGTGGTCTGTATAAATCCTGCACGGGGTTCCATATAAATAATGCCTCCATGTCTTCAGAGTGAAAACCACAGCTGCTAGTTCCAGATCGTGAATGGGGTAACTTCTTTCGTGCTCTTTGAGTTGTCTGGAGGCATAGGCGATGACTTTGCCATCTTGCATGAGTACAACTCCCAATCCTAATAAGGAAGCATCGCTATACATATCAAAGCCTTTGTTGCTTTCCGAAAGAGTAAGGATCGGGGCACTGGTCAGCCTCCATTTTAGTTCTGTAAAACTCTTCTCGCATTCATCCATCCATTCATACATTTTATTTTTCTTGGTGAGATTCGTCATGGGGGCTGTAATTTTGGAGAAATCCTCTACGAACTTCCTGTAGTAGCCTACCAATCCCAAAAAACTTCTGATTTCATTGGCATTCTTTGGTCTGTTCCAATTACTTACGGCTTCAATCTTGCTTGGATCTACCATGACTCCATCCTTGGAGATGACATGACCCAAGAATATTACTCGATCTAGCCAGAACTCGCACTTGGAAAACTTTGCATACAGTTGTTTCTCTCAGAGGATCTGCAGTACAATCTTCAGATGTTCGGCATGTTCATCTTGGGTTCTGGAATAGATGAGGATATCGTCAATGAAGACGATCACACATTTATCAAGATATGCCGCAAATACCCGATTCATCAAATCCATGAACACAGCAGGGGCATTTGTCACTCCGAAGGGCATAACCACGAACTCATAGTGTCCGTATCTTGTTTGAAAGGCTGTCTTTGGTATATCATCTTGTTTCACTTTCACTTGATGATAGCCGGACCTTAGGTCAATCTTTGAGAAGATAGTTGCTCCCTTCAATTGGTCGAACAGATCGTCGATCCGCGGAAGGGGGTATCTGTTCTTGATCGTCGCATTATTTAATGCTCGGTAATCTATACACATTCGCATAGATCCATCCTTCTTTTTCACAAACAGTACCGGAGCTCCCCATGGAGAGTGACTAGGGCAAATAAGTCCCTTGTCGAGTAACTCCTGTAGCTGTTCTTGAAGTTCCTTCAACTTAGTCGGCGCCATCCGGTAAGGTGCTTTAGAAATTGGTTTAGTACCCTGAACTACATCGATCGTAAATTCTATTTCTCTATCGGGTGCTAATCCCGGTAGTTCATCAGGAAATACTTCCGGATAGTTGCATACTACCTTGA
Organism: Zingiber officinale; assembly: GCF_018446385.1. Classification (NCBI taxonomy): domain Eukaryota; kingdom Viridiplantae; phylum Streptophyta; class Magnoliopsida; order Zingiberales; family Zingiberaceae; genus Zingiber; species Zingiber officinale. The sequence goes on along the minus strand of NC_056007.1, from coordinate 44,843,520 downwards.
CCTCTTCTAGCTTCTGGCTTCCGGTTTATCTTGTATCAACTACGTGTGCTAGAAATCCCTTACATCCTTTGTCTAACATACTCTGTGCTTCTACAGCTGATAAGAATCTTTCAGGTTCTTTCCCAGATTCCCCAATAAATTCAAACATCGGCTCAGCTTTAGGTCGGAAGACTACCTTCCTGTTACAGCACTCGATTGAGGCACCGTACTTGCTTAGGAAATTCATGCCCAGTATAATGTCATAATCCCACATGTCAAGTACTATCAGATTGCAGTAGAGTTCTCTGTCCTTCTGTTCGGACCTGACTCTTATTCCCGTTCATTATATTCTGATAATGTTCTGTGATGAGGGCACTGCTGACCAATTCCTCTGTAGTCTGCGGTCTATTAACTCCGCCGGCCACGTTCAGTGCTATTTCGGGTCGAAGCATCTTCAACATCAGTCTGACCCTTTCTCTTTCTGTGCGAACCAACTCTGGACATAGGCGTGCCAAACGGTTGAAGCATTTTACTGCTTCGTTTACTGATAGGTCACCTTGCTGAAACTCGGTGAACTCGTCATAGTGTCGGTTCGTCACTTGCATATGGAAGAACTCCTCAAAGAACTCTGTCTCGAAGTCTGTCCAGTTCATCAGATTAATCTGTCTCTTTGCTTTCACTCTTTCCCACCACATTCTCGCGTCTCCGGAAAAACAGAAAGATACGCACTTGATCTTCTCCGATTCGGGCCAGTCCAGTAGTTCCACTATGCTTTCTATTGTCTTGAACTAGGCCTGGGCATCCCATGGCTCGCAAGTACCCGAGAAGTTCTCCGGCTTTAGCCTCAACCACTGTATTAAGTAGGTCTCCTGTCGAACCACTAGGGCGGGGGCTACCGGTGGTACTGGTGCAACTATTGGCACGACGGGCACTGCATTCTGATTTGCTGGCAGGGTGGCAGGAGTTCCTTGTTGGCCCAATAACATAGTGATCAGCTGTTGTTGCTCCGTGATCTGACGCTGGAGATTGGTGACTACCTGGTTCAGATCTGGTGGAGTCGGTGTCTCGTCTGCCCGGGTAGTACGTCTCCTAGCCATGCTTATCTTCATTAAATAACAGCAATTTATCGTTATTCCTATTCGGTTGCCATAAGGTTTAGTACTATTCCTATCCTACCATCATGCATACCTAACTAAATAAAAAAAATAAATAAACATGCATAATATTAAAGCATCATAAAACAAACAACAACAAAAAAACAAAAATTAAATTAAGCATATAGATTCTTACTTGGAGCAGCAGGATAGAGGCTTGACATGTGTGTAGTGAAATGGCTAAACTTGGCTCTGATACCAAACTGTAACGCCCCGCCCCTTCCTGCTTAAGCTGACGGGGGTTACTTATTCTTTCTTCTTAAAACAGCGGAAGTCTTATCTATAGCATATATATATATATATATATTTTTTTTCTTTAAACCTTTCTTTTATTCTTAACACATCATCATCAACTACCTATCATATGAGTCACATAACATGCTTAACATAACTTAAACCATAATACTAAAGAGCATGATGAAGTGTCATAGAGTTATAAAGGAAACAACATGAACATAATTCTTATTAATTAAAAGCAGGTTTTCCTCTTTAGCCAAGTCACTACTACACACGTCCTCCTTGCCCCCTCCTGCTGCTCCCTTAGTACATACATTCTTTGCCCTTATCTGTGGTACAAGGAAAGTAAGCTGTGAGCACTCAAGGCTCAGTAACATCCTTTCCTACTCACAAAAACCGTATAGCATAAATAAAGCTTCAATGCATAAAGCATAAAGATAACTCATCATATCATGTATAGAAGCATCATATCATAACAAAATCATATGGTATCATGGCATATCCTTATAAAGTCATAAAGTGCATTCTAGCATAACATGATTATGATCATAACATATCAAAACATAATCATAAGGTTCATCCTAACATAACATAACATAATCATAGACATCATGGTATATCGTAACATAATCATAATGTGTTATGCAAAATGACTTTTAAAAACATGATTCATGCAATAATATATGCAACATGTCCTTTGAAAACTTATTTCATACATACTTAAACATAATCATAACATGGTTAGGGCCCCGGCTTGTACCACATACATAAATGCGCGCGTCCTATGTAGGTCCAAGGTAGCAAGTCTTGAACCCTACAAGGCATACATACTAGGCCCGTTTCTTAGTCCATCGACCTAGGGGCACTTAGGAGCCCATCCCTAACGAGACTCGTTTCTTAGTCCATCGACCCCGGAGCGCTTATGGAGCCCACCCTTGGTACAAGCCATACATAAAGTAAAATAGCATGTCTTACATATCATGGTTCTTATCATTTCTTGCATATCGTATCTCTTATCATATCATACCATGTAGAATTTTGGGCACACAGCTCATCATAATGGTATGTAAAATTTTGGGCACACAGCACATCATATATTTTATGCTTAAATTGGGCACACAGCTCATCACATATATCATGCATAAATTGGCACATAACTCATCATAAATAATACACACCATAGCATAAGGGTTTCTATCATGTATAGATCATAAGTGTGCATAATTAAACATAGAAGCATAGAAATCTCATAATCATGACATATAATATACATGGAAAACATAATTAGGTTTCTAACCCTAATGCCTTATAATGGCCGAACCATTTAGATTGGGTTTTTGGTAAAAACTCCATACCAACATGTGAACCCTAAGTAAGCATCATTTCTTATACTATAAGAACCACCATGAGCAAGTTTAGGTAGAGTTCTAGGATTCTTAAGCTTAAAACTTATCATGGCCGAAACTTGTCAAGCGTACATTGGGTTAAAAACTATCATTCACGCTTGTGAACCCTAAACAACTTCCATAGCAAACATATCAAGGAATAACATGAGCATAGTTGAGTTAGGTTCTAAGTTTCCTAGGCCCTTAAACATGAAGTGGCCGAGAGTTATAAGACTTAAAACTAAAGTTCAAGTGTCCTAAAAGCATGAGAACCTTAAATAACTTTCATAGCAAATATTTCAAGGAATAACATGAGCATAGTTGAGTTAGGTTCTAAGTTTCCTAAGCCCTTAATCATGAAGTGGCCGAAACTTGTAGGGCTTAAAACGAGGGTTCAAGTGTCCTAAAAGCATGAGAACCTTCAACAACTTTCATAGCAAATATTTCAAGGAATAACATGAGCATGGTTGAGTTAGGTTCTAAATTTCCTAAGCCCTTGAACATGATGTGGCCGAATGTTATAGGACTTAAAACTAAGGTTCAAGTGTCCTAAAAGCATGAGAACCTTAACAACTTTCATAGCAAATATTTCAAGGAATAACATGAGCATAGTTGAGTTAGGTTCTAAGTTTCCTAAGCCCTTGAACATGATGTGGCCGAATGTTATAGGACTTAAAACTAATGTTCAAGTGTCCTAAAAGCATGAGAACCTTAAACAACTTTCATAGCAAATCTTTCAAGGAATAACGTGAGCATAGTTGAGTTAGGTTCTAAGTTTTCTAAGCCCTTAATCATGAAGTGGCCGAAACTTGTAGGGCTTAAAACTAGGGTTCAAGTGTCCTAAAAGTATGAGAACCTTAAACTACTATCATAGTAAACATTTCAAGGAATAACATTTGCATAGTTGGGTTAGGTTCTAAATTTCCTAAGCCCTTGAACATGATGTGGCCGAATGTTATAGAGCATGTAATTTAATTTCCATGCAACAATAAACATAAGAACATTAAGTTAGTTTCATAACATTTCATCAAGGAGGTCATGAGCATCTTAGACTTGTTTTAAATTCTCCTAGGCATCAAAAACTAAACATGGCCGAACCTTCATGGACATGAAATAGAATTCAACTTAACATACAATCATGGGCATATCATAATAGTTTCATATCTTATCTTAGGGAGATCATGGCATGCTTTGTTTTAAATTAAAGCTCTCCTAGGCCCTTAGTTCTACCATGGCCGAATACTCATGAATCTAAGTTCTCCCAAACATTTTAACATAGAGACATGAGATAAATCCTTATCATAAAATACATGTTACAAGAAAAATATCGAGCATATCTAATTTAGGTCTTTTCATTCTCTAGGTCGTTCCTTTGGTTTTATCTTGGTTGGAATTCTTCATGATGTTTTCTTAGATTTTTATGTAACCGAATCTTCATTGAACAACAAGAGCTATTGTACCACAGGTGAGGGGAACTTACATCCTTTCGCTTGTGGTTTTTCCTTAGAGGGAAAAGTGTTCTAGGTGTCAAGGAAGGAGGAAGCTTCTTCTTCTTGTACCTCCTTTTGTTTCCTTTGCTTGTAAGGGCTAGAACTTGAAGGTTTCTTCTTGGAAATTAGCTTTCTTGGAGAAGAACTTAACATATCTATTGGTATGAGGAGAGGGAAGTTTTCTTGGTTCGGTGAAGAATGAAGAAGGGAGAAGGAGGAAGAAGAAAATGAATTTAATCCCTTGTTTTTCTTCTCTAAACCTATTTATCCCTTTGCCAAATGAAACATGTCCTCATTCATTCCCTCAACTCCTCTTTTCCCCCACTCCTTTAATTCCCACGAAAATAGAGAGAAGGAGGGAAGTAGACAATCCCTCTTTTGCTTGCTCCTTTTCTTAACCAAGAGGGAAAAGAAGGTAAGCAACTTGGTTTTCTCTTACTCTTTTTGCTTAGTTTTCTTTTCTCCATTAACTAAATTTTTCATTCCTTTCTATCCAATTATTTTTCCTTATCCTAGTGGTTATCATTCATCAATTTATCTCCATAAATTGTGGGAGGTTCAAGTTTCAATCCTTGACCTCACCTCTTCTTATTCTATATTTTCTTTTGTTTTTATTTTCCTTTTTCTACAATTCTTCTCATTTCTTTATGCTCTAAGAAAAATAATATTCATTTACCTATCGTATAATTTCGTGGGTGTTACAGGTTCGGCCATGAAGAGATTAAAAACCCTAGGAAAGCTCAACCTCAAAACTAACATGCTTATGATCTTTCCCATGATATGTTATGAATGTTTCTTTGAGGTTCCATGTTTGTATGTTGTTGGAACTAGGTCAACCTTACCTTAAGAGTTTCGGCCATGAAAGGAATAAGAACCCTAGTGAAGCTTAAAACTCAAACTAGCATGCTTATGATTTTTCTCATGATATGTTATGAATGTTTCTTTGATCTTTCATGCTTGGATGGTGTTTGGAACTAGGTGAACATTACTTAAGAGTTTCGGCCATGAAAGGAATAAAAACCCTAGAGAAGCTTAAAACTCAAACTAACATGCTTATAATCTTTCTCATGATATGTTATGAATATTTTCTTGATGTTGCATGCTTGTATGTTGTTTGGAACTAGGTGAACCTTATCTTAAGAGTTTCGGCCATGAAAGGATTGAAAACCCTAATGAGGCTCAAAATCAATTCTAAGTTGCTTATGATCTTCCTCATGATATAGTATGAAGATAACTTGATGTACTTAAGATTTCATGTTGTTTAGAACTAGGTTTCCACCTTGGAAACTTTCGGCCAAGCTAGAATTTAAGGCTTAGGCAAGCTCAAACTCAACTCTAACATGCTTATGTTTTTCCTCATGATATGATATGAAATTAACATGATGTTCTTATGCTTGTGTTTGGTTGAGAACCTAGCTTCACATTTAGGACATTCGGCCACTTATGGTTTGTAGACCTAGGAAACTTGAAACCTAAATTCAATATGCTCATGTTGTTGCATAGAATAAATGTTATGAAAATTGTTTAGGGTTCACATGTTTATATGCTATTTGTAACCTAAATCTAGGCCTTGCATGTTTCGGCCACATTATGAAGTTTAGACCTAGGAAGCTTAGAACCAAAATTTAATATGTTTATGATGTTCCTTAGGATAAATGCTATGAAATGGATTTAGAGTTTATATGCTATTATGATTGCTTGCAACCTAGGTGGACCCTTACATGGTTCGGCCACCTTTAGTAGGTTGATGTTGAGACCCAATTTTTGTCTCTCTATGTGCTTCACTTTGCCATGATATGAATTAGGGATGCTAACTTATGTTCCATGCATTCTTATGTTTTTCATGTTATGTTCAATGCTTATTTATGTATGCTTATGAATCATGCATGAAAATATCTTCTATGATATGTAAAATGTTCAAGTATGTATGCTTTATGAAATGAAAAGAAAAGGCCTAAGAGATGCTTCCCTATTTGTTGGGACTAAGAGCACTCTTTATGACAAGCTAAGTGAAAGGCCTAAGAGTTGCTTCCCTATCAAGTGGGACTAAGAGCACTCTCCATGTTATGAAATATTATGAATGACATGTACATGATATGTATGAATGACATGAATATGATATGCTATGAATGACATGTACATGATATGTATGAATGACATGAATATGATATGTTATGAATGACATGTATATGATATGCTATGAATGACATGAACATGATATGCTATGATATGATATGTATATGACATAATATTTTACTTTGTATGGCTTGTACCAAAAGGGTGGGCTCCTTATGCGCCCCTAGGTCGATGGACTGAGAAACGGGCCTAGTAAAGGGTGGGCTCCTTACGTGCCCCTAGGTCGAGCTACGGGCCTAGTTTTCCTAGTAGGTTCAAGACTAGCTACCTTGGGTCTACTTAGGATGCGCGCATTTATGTATGTATGTGGTATTAAGCCGGGCCCCCTCATGTTGAGATTATTTTTAAGTACAATATGATATTGTTTTTAAGACATTGGCACATGACATGAAGCATGTTTTGAAAAGCATCTTGCACATGACATCATCCATGATTTAAAGGACATCTTGCATATATGGTTATGATATGGAACGATATGATATGTTGCTTACTCACATGCTATGATAGGATGTTCTTCATACGATGATATGATATGTCATGATGCTTATTCTTTTTACGATATGACATGATATGTTATGATGCTTACTTTACATTATGATATGAATGCCATTTATGCCATGATAAGTTTAGGTCATGATATGATGTTTACTCTATGGTTGATATGATAAGTTTATGCCAAGATATGATGCTCACCTTATGCCATGATATGATTGTTATTTATGCCATGCTATGATTTCCATTTATGCCATGATATGAGTTTCATTCATGCTATGATATTGATATGATTACTTTTACATGATATGTACGGTTTTTGTGAGTAGGAAAGGATCTTACTAAGTCTTGTGTGCTCATATCTTACTTTCCTTGTACCACAGATAAAGGTAAAGGATGGATAAACTAAAGGAGCAGCAGGAGGGGCAAAAGATGTGTGTGGTGGTGGCTTGGCTAAAAGAAATAAATGACCTGCTTATGCTTATTTTATGTTGATGACTTGAATGACTATTTTTACTTATGCTTATGTTAGGAATGGATGATTATGATTCCTTAAGTTTATAACCATGCTGAGCATATTGGTATGATTAGTTATGATTTAAATACTTCCGCTGTTTTGAAAAGAAAAATGAAAAAGAAAAATATTTGTACGTACGCTATGTAAAGTAGAAAGAAAGTAACCCCGTCCTCGCTAGGCAGGAGCAGAAGGTCGGGCGTTACATACTCACCCATGCGTTGATAGGCGGGACCAAGATTGTCCCTCCGTACCCTACCAAGATAATATGTGTTGCTCTGCTTTAGCAGATTCAACAACACATGTGATCGAGGTAGTGATAGGTATCACGGCACGGTCGGCATTAGAGTTGACGTGATTTAGATCTAATCTAAACGTCGATATTGTATCATATACTCGATATAGATCTAATCTAATCGATAGGGTGCATCTTGTACATGATGTAGATCTAATCTAATAGTAAGGGTGCATCTTGTGCACGATTTAGATCTAATCTTAATCGTTAGGCACTAATTAATTACTTAATTAAACATGCATCGCATACACAAGTAATTAACTAAATTTTGTGATTATGTCATGGCCCTACTACAATCTTCTCAAGCCAATGAGAAGATCGGATGGTCAACCTATGGTCAAGAGCTTCTCAAGCTCCTTCCTTTGACCACCTCGTGTTGCTAGCGCCCTCCTCGTAACTCCGTCTCGAGTGGACCTTCCACCGCTTCAAAATTTACCTTACAATTTTGAAACTCGAGTTACATTCGAGTCTAAATCTAATTTACAACCAGAATATAAATAGGGAGGCACGACACGCAAGTCGCGTATCAAATACAGCACACACAAGCACATGACGGCACGCAGGCCGTATTATAAATTACAACACAAATCCAATCATATTGGGTCTTTTTAGGCCATGACTATCACAAAAAAAATATATAATTCAAAATTATATATTTTCATAATTTTATGTAATTTTTCATAATTTTTACAATTTTTATGAGTAAAATTTTCCGGCGGTCCCGTTTAGCGATTTTCGAGCGCAATCACAGAACGAATCCCCTTGCGGGGCCAGGGGCAGCGCCCCTACCTGCGATCTAACCATCGCGAGGGTTCCTTTGTGATCCAAGAGCGCCTTAGCCCGCTGTCCCAAAAAGTTTTGGGGTGAAACTTTGCCGTTTTGGAAAATTCTTCTCGGTAGTCGAAGCCTACAAGTGTCGAAACATTTGTGCTTCGCTTCTACGAGAAAAATACTCATAAAAACCATTAAAACATAAAATTACAGAAATTCATAGAATGTTTATTTTTCATAAAAACCAAAATAAACTCGTATTAGTCTTTGCATGTGGCTCTGATACCACTGTTGGATTTTTCGGGCCGTGAAAACCGCTTTTTCGCGTCGCGGAAACCCCGAAACTCCCTAGCCAACGGATCCGTGCAAAGAAAAAATTTCGAAAAACTACGAGTACGAGTTTACCTAGATCTACACTTATATCTACAAGGGAAAAAGGTTATACCTTTGAAGCGAAGCCCTTCGCAATCCCGCAAGTCCAAGGTACGCCGGATCTCAAGATTGTCAACGTAGACAATCCTCTTGAAGTATCCACAAGAACAAGTAGTGATTCACAAACCACTCTAAATGGAGAAGAGAGTACCACAAGTGTGCTAGCACTTCCTAGGGCTCTCGGGTAGGATTTAAAAGGGAGAAAAAGAGAAAATAAGAGGAATCTCATACACTCCTCTAAGTACCCTCCTTGTGAACTTTCACTCCACCCTTTCCTCTTGAAACTCAACTCACTCACCTTCTCCTTGCTTGGAACTCACGGCAACAGCAAAGAAGGAGGAAGAAAACCCAAGGAAGAAGATGCAATAATTAACCACACTTAATTGCCACAAAATAAAAACCCACATCATTAAATGTGACCGGCCACACATGTAACTCCCATTCCATTTAATGTGGCCGGCCACATTAAATGAAAATGGGATTTGTAACCTCCTTTGATGACTTGGAGATGATGTGGCAAGGCTAGTCATGCCATGTAGGATGAGTCATCCTTCATGAAGTGGCAATACATCGAGTTAAACTTGATGTTTCAACTTTCCATTTAGTCAAGTCAAAATTGACCAATTTTTCTTCCTTGTTGAGTTGAATCCAACGTTTGATTCAAGTCAATTTCAATCTAATGAATCTCAATTCATTAATATAAATTGACTCAATGAATCAAATTTAAATTAGACTCATTCAACAATTGAATCTAATTGAGTCTAACTCAATAAGTCTAATTTGAATTAATCCTAATCCAATCTTTGGTGCATCACATGAACCTAACCCAATTGGTTCATCATATGAACCTAATCTCCATCCACTTATTCTTTGTGTGTGACCCAATAGGTTCTTGCAACGTTGGCAATGTTTCTAAACTCCTTTAGAAACATAAGCAATGAGCGACATCTAGCAATACATCATTGCTACCCAAGTTACAAGAATGTTGAGATCCAACATCACCTTGTGACTACTAATTGTGACTCCTCACAATATATGACAAGTGTCCTTCTATCCTAGACATCTAGATTGATCAATGTGAGGCATAGACCGTGTCATCCTCTAATCAATCTAAATCTTGAACTCCAAGTAGACTCACTAAAATAAATGAGCTCAATATCTCATATTGACTCATTTGGGCATGGCCATGCACTTCGTGGTCTCACTCTATCAAGAATATTGATGTCGCTCCCGTCATATAAGAGGGATAGATCCCATCTACATCACTCACATCCCTCTGCATAAGTCGTTACATACCCAGTAATCGCCTTTATAGTCCACCCAGTTACGGGTGACGTTTGACGAAACCAAAGTACATAACTCCTTATGTAGGGATCCATGGTGACTTCAGGTCCAAGGACTAGTAGTCATACTAATAGCCACATGAGAAAGTATATGACACTCATATAACGATCCATGATACTTTCTCATGGCGGGTCATTCAGTATACATTCTCTAATGTATACCCATGTGTCAACTTGATATCTCTATATCCATGACTTGTGAGATCAAGTCATTGAGTTGACCTACATGCTAGTCTTATTGCATTAACATTGTCTCTGAATGTTAATACTCGACTAGAAATGATTAAGAGTAGTGTTCCCTATATCATCTCACTATCGGTTCAACTAACCGATTGATATAGGTTAGAACCTTCTACTCAAGGACGCTATTATACTTAGTTTATTTGGCACCAATACAAGTAAGTATAATAACCAAAACAAATGACTTTTATTTATATAGAATATGATACAATAAGTCCATAATACAATCATCAAATGATTGGCTCTAGGGCTCTAGCTAACAGAAGCAGCCTGTATTCTAGGCATAAAGATCTATAGAGATCGATCTAAGAGATTGCTTGGCCTAAGTCAAAGTACATATATTGACACGGTATTACTACGGTTTGCCATGCAAAATTCTTTGAAAGGATTTCTGCCGATGTCACATGGTGTGAGTCTTTCAAAGACTCGAAGCCCCTCTTATAGAGAGGAGAGACACTGCATGGATAAGATCCCTTATACTTCAGCCATAGGATCGATCATGTACGCCATGCTATGTACTCGTCCTGATGTTTCGTATGCTTTGAGTATGACGGGCAGATACTAGTCAGATCCAAGTGAGCGTCACAGGATAGCGGTCAAGAATATTCTTAAGTACTTGAGAAGGACTAAAGACTATTTCTTGATATTTGGAGGCGATGGCGAGCTAGCTGTAAAGGGTTATAGTGATGCCAACTTCCAAACTGAACAGAATGATTATAGATCATAGTTTCGGTTCGTGTTTTGCTTGAATGGTGGTGTTGTGAGCTGGAAGAGTTCTAAGCAGGACACAGTTGCTGATTCTACAATAGAGGCTGAGTATATTGCTGCATCAGAAGCAGCAAAGGAGGAAGTTTGGATCTGCAAGTTCATTATTGAGCTTGGGGTGGTTCCTAGCATAGCAGATCCTATAGAGCTCTATTGTGACAACAACGGAGCAATTGCGCAGGCTAAGGAACCTCGCTGACACCAGCAGACCAAACACATACTATGGCGCTTCCATCTCATTCGAGAGATCATCCATAGAGGAGATGTGAAAATTTGCAGAGTACCCACAGAGGCTAACATAGCTGATCCCTTGACCAAGGCTTTGGCATAGAAAAAGCATGATGGTCACACTAGGTTATTGGGTGTTAGAACCTACACTGATTGGCACTAGTGCTAGTGGGAGATTGTTAGTGAGAGCCCTAGAGCCGATCATGTGATATGGACTCAATGTATCTTATTCCTATATTTATAAAGGCATTTCTTTATGGTTATTATATTTACTTGTATTGGTGCCAAATAACTGAGTATAATAGAGTCCTTGAGTAGAAGATTCTTATCCATATCAATCGATTGGTTGAATTAATAGTGAGATGATATAGAGAACACTACTCTTCATCATTCCTAGTCAAGTATTAACATTCAGGGACAATGTTAACGCGATGAGACTAGCATGTAGGTCAACTCGATGACTTGATCTCACAAGTCATGGATATTAGATATCAAGTTGACACATGGGTATGCATTGGAGAATGTATACTGAATGACCCGCCATGAGAAAGTATCATGGATCGTTATATGAGTCTCATATACTTTCTCATGTGACTATTAGTATGACTATCAGTTCTTGGACCTGAAGTCACCATGGTTCCCTACATAAGGAGTTGCATACTTTGGCTTCGTCAAACATCACCCGTAAATGGATGGACTATAAAGGCGACTACTGGGTATGTAACAAATTATGCGGAGGGATGTGAGTGATGTAGATGAGATCTATCCCTCATATATAACGGGAGTGATGTCATGATTCTTGATAGAGTGAGACCACCAAGTGCATGGCCATAAATAAGTCAATATGAGATATTGAGCTTATTTGATTAGAGTGAGTCTACTTGGAGTTCAAGACATAGATTGATTAGAGGATGACACAGTCTATGCCTCAATTGATCAATCTAGATGTCAAGGATAGAAGGGCATTGTCACATATTATGAGAGTCACAATTAGTAGTCACAATGGTGATGTTAGATCTCAATATTCTTTTAACTTGGGTAGTAATGATGTGTTGCTAGATACCGCTCATTACTTATGTTTCTAAAGGGGTTTAGGAGCATTGCTAACATTACAAGAACCTATAGGTTCACACACAAAGGGCAGTTAGATGGAGATTAAGTTCATATGATGGATCAAGAGGATTAGGTTCATGTGATGAACCAAATTGGATTAAGAGTAATCCAAATTAGACTAATTGAGTTGGACTCAATTTGATTCATGTGTCGAATGAGTCTAGTTTAGACTATGATTCATTGAGTCAATTTAAATCAATGAATAGAGATTCATTAAATTAAATTGATTTGAATCAAAGGTTAGATTTGATCAACCATGGGAGATAGGAGGTCAAGTTTGACTTGACTTGAGAGGGAAGATGAAGGTCAAGTTTTACTTGACCAAATGCCGCCTCATTGTGACTTGGCATGGGCTCGCCAATGATGTTGTTCCACATCATCAAGGCCACATCATTGTGTGCCACCTCATGAGGAAGACCAAGAGCCATGACTCTTGGTATTACATGGAGGTATTAAAGCACCAATAAGTGGCCGGCCACAAATCATCAAGGCAATTCAAGGCTTCTTCTTCCTCCTTTCTTCTTGTTCTCTCCTTCTCCTCCATTATCGAGACCTCTCAAGGGGGCTAGAACACTCTAAGTGGTTCTCTCCATCTTTTGTCCGTGTGGATACGTGTAGAGGAGTGTACACTTGACACTCTACGAGATTTGACAACCATTTGGACGAGCAAGATAAGAGAAGGGCATCACTACAAGGGTAATACCTTTTTTATGTAGATCTAAGGTAGATCTAGTGTAGACAAACATGTACATGAATATTTTTATTTATCTTCGCACGGATCCGTGGCTAGCTTCGGGGTTTCTGCAACGTAAAAGCGGTTTTTCGGCTCGATAGTCTAACAATTGTATCCTTGCGTGCCATGGTGCTATTTGAGGACCAGATGCACAGTAGAAAAGGAAGCTCGATGGATGTGACGACCTGAGCCCTAGGTCTGGCGGCTAGTTTTGACGACTACTAGGGCTGGCAGCACATGTAGGACAGTGATGGAGGAGGCCATAATAGTTGGGATATTATTTTTCCATATTTATTTCTTTTATTTGTTGTGATGTGTGTGTATGATCGTTAAAATCCTCATCTTAAATAACTAAGTGGGAGAGAGATTTTTAAATAAATTCTATAATCTCCATTACTGGTTTGTAAGTGATGCAAACAAACTTACGCGTTGCCTCTAAGTGCCTTCCTCCACATCAGATGAGTTTGTTTGCGGATCACTAGATCAAACTTCCTTTATGGATGATTATAGGAAATTATTTAGGAGTGTGTGATCTTCTCCATCTGAAGGGGTACAAGCCTATTTAATGGACTAAGTATCAAGTAATGATATACACTTAGGCGCATTTAATAGTATCCTCCCCATCGGAGTCACTGCTATTATTTGTATGACCGAAGGAATACCAACTATTAATTTTATTTTTCATAAAGTTAGGTTGACAAGAATAAAATTAATGGATAAAACTCCTCTTACAAATGTTTGAATTTGTATATGTCCACACTATCGTGGCATACAAAATTCACAGTGTTTTAAGGTGTTGGTGAATTTAAATGATATTGTTTGAAGAATCAATATTATTCTAAATTCTTAACTTTTGACCAAAAACTTATTTTGTAATTCTTAGGATGAATTTCAACCCACTTGCTATTATTCTGAAAGAGAACAAACTTACCGGTCCCAATTATATAGATTGGAAAAGAACCCTGAAAATTATACTAACTGCTGAAGGCTATAAGTTCGTACTGTTAGAGGTCTGCCCTAATGAGCCTAATAGTGATTCTAGTGAAGAGAAGATTGAGTATCATAAGAAATGGGTCAAGGTAGATGAGATGACATGGTGTTACATTTTGGCTTCTATGTCAAAGTGAGGCCACAAATAAGGAAGTTTTAATTGTTGGACCGCTGGGGCCGTCTAGAAGGGGGTTGAATAGTCTGCAAAATCAAAAACAGAAACCCTTCTCAACTTTTCGTAAACTAACAGTTGCATAAAATAAATAAGCAGAAATTAAAAGATCAGGCTCACAAATATTTGACTTGGTTACAATCGGGGAAGTTGTTAATCCAAGGAAAATATCGCACTAGTACTCCTTCATGCGGAGAAGCCTCTTACAACAATAACACACAGAGAAATAGAAGCTAAACTACAACTGGAAGTGCACAAGTGTTGGAATATAAAATTTCTTAGTTGATGAAAAGCTTCTGAACCAAGGCTATATTTATAGCCTTGGTCGGGGCGCCCTGATGGGGTTCCAGGCACCCCGAAGAGGTTCCGGGCGCCCTGGGGGGGATAAAACTTTTTTCCCCGACATTCAGATCATGATTGACGTGATCCTGGTCAAAGTTCAGGTCCGCTTCCGGGTGCCCTGGACTATTACGGGCACCCCAGCAAGGAAAGTCAACCTCGTTGACTTTTTTCAGCCCAGGTCTTCTGCTCTGGCTCTGTTCGCCTCAGACCGAGTCTTCCGCTTGCTTGGGTGATCTCTGCCATCCGGAATAGGGCTCACCCGAACCCAACTTCCGGTCTTCTCAAGCAGGCTTCCGCTCCGGCTTCTCGTCCCTCGGAATCGCCACGTGCTTCCTTCTCGTCCGTCAGCGTACTCATCTGCAGTCTTCGTTCCTCGGTCGCACCCTGATAACCATGATTTCATTACATTATTTTGATTCATATATGCATGGTTTGATGTTGATTTTATAGGTTTAAATCATGGTTACATCAAATTTTGTGCATAGTGTGTATTTTTGGACTTAATTACAAATTATCTTATTTTTGTGCTATTTGATGCTAATATTTGATTCTTATTTTGTAGGCATCAAAGGATCTTGAATTTGGATCTATTTGGACCAAAATTGGACTCGAATTGGAGTTCAAACGAGAAGATCAAGCTTTGAAGCATTATGGGCCGTTTATCAAGAATAGGAGAGATCTGAACCATCCGTTGAAAATCTGGCTGATCCAACCTAATGGGGAGCAGATCTAAGCCATTGATGAAGATCCAGAAGTTTTGATCCAGATCTGAGTTCATCCAGCCATTGATCCAGCCGGATTAATCTGGGCCGTTCATTAAAGATCAGCAGATCTGGGCCATCCAGTGATGATCTGATCGATCCGACCTACGGGAGGGTAGATCCAGACCCTACATCAACATCAGTACCTTCGGATCGGATTTTGGATGACTTTTCACCGTTGATTTAGCCCGGAATCATCTCAGCCGTCCGGTCAGATCCAGATCTGATTTAAATCTGAGAAGCTACAGTAGCATTCCTCTTCGTCGATCTCCACAGCGCCGTTCTTCGCGTCCCGCGGCGTTCTCCGAGATTCCGACCCCATCTCCACTTCTAGATCAGTTTTCCGGCCAATTTCATCTGCGACGATGTCCTCAAATGCTTGCGACCAGCTTCCGGCGATCTGACCTCGCTCAAAGGTGGTCCTGCGGCGAGAATTGTATCCGCGAACTCTGCTTCTACTGCTGGCCATTTGGAGGTGTTCCTCCGATTGGTGGTTCCGTTTTCTATCCGAGAGCTTTGGCGGTGTTCCTCCACTGCTACTCAACCATTCCGACAACATTTCATCCACCATCGACTCTACATCATAACGGAGTTCGCAGATTTGCAGATTTCTGGAGTTGGCAGCTTTGATCTTCATTAGTTCCGTTTGGAGTGGTCTCCGATGGTGCTGGTGAATGCTGAGCTGAGTTCAGTTGCTGAGGTTGTCTTCCACGATTATAGTTGGAGTGTTCTCTGTTGTTTCCTTGTGTGACGGCAAGGAGAAGTTGCCGTGAGACTTGGTTTGGTATTGAGATGGTTTAGGGTTTAATTTCTGCATTCTTTTACTGTTGATAGATTTACATTTCGGTTTATGTTAGTTGAATTCATTAATATAATTCTTTGTTTAGCTTAATTGTTACAATTCAAGTGTAGTGAGTAATTTAGTTTTAATTGCTTTCGAAGTTGTTGTTAATTTTGCTTTAGCTTAAATTTCAATATTGTTGAGTAGTTAGTTTCTGTAGTTAAGATTAAATTCTGCTTAAGATTAGATTTATCTTATGTCTTGTTATTTCATTGCTTAGTTTAAGTGTGTTAATGATTTAATCACGACGTAGGGTGACAATACGTTATGATTGGATTATTAGCACATAGTTAGGTTTCACTCTTGCTTTAGATTAATTTCTTAATTGCTGTTTTTTTTTTCCTCTGTTAGATTTAGATTTAAAGCTTAAACCCCCATTCCATTTCTATATCGAAAACCCCAAAATAGAAATAAAATACGATCCTAAGATTACATCATATTGTTGGTTCCTCGAGAGCGATCCTGGGCTCGTTACTACAATATTATTGTTTAATTAAGGGGTTCAGTGAATATATACATTTATACAATTTGATTAGCGGATGTGACAGATTCGCTCACATCAAATTTTGGCGCCGTTGCCGGGGACCAGTGTTTGATAATCTTAGGATTGTTCTTTATTTTGTAAAACTTTAAAAAAAAATTGTTGTTTAATTGCTTTCATGATTATATATCCATGTGTTGATTTTATTTGTTCATGAGTTTTCTGATTTTATTTGTTAGTGTTTCAGTGTAAGACAGGAAATTCTTTTTACCATGGATCCATATTATCAGCATTTTGGAGATTGGAGTCAGATTTATTATGATCAGCCTCAGACTGGGATTTATGCGCCTGAATATCAGTATGAGGATGCACAAGAACAAATTGAAGAATCAATATGGAGATTCAATGAAATTATGCAACAAATAGTGAGCATCAAGAGCAACAATTTGCAAGGATACAAAATATTCAGAGTCAGTTAGATCAGATTACATCATCCATCAGCAAGTTACAAACACAAAACGCCAGTGAAGAGGTGGATTGTGGAGATCTTGTCAGGCCTGACACTGCATCTACTACTTCACTAGATTCTTTAAGTACTTTTTATTGTTGTGATGATGTAGTTGTTAAAATTCCTGATACTACTAATGTTGTTGCTTTAGATGATGTGAATGATGCAGGTATTGATGTAAAAGATAATTTAAGTGTAGGGGAATGCTTACAGGAAGCATTACCTCAAGAATCACCAAGAATTGAAGATGTAAGTGTAGGGACTTGTGCTATGGAGCCAAACACCCAAGAATCACTACTTGAAGATGTACATTCACCAGAACTAGAGTCTGAGCATGTACTTGAGGAAGAGGTAACCAACACCACTCCAGGTACCTTTCTAGATGACAAGGTGAGTATTTTGTGTAATTTTTCAAAGAATTTTATAGAGGTACCATTTGTTGATTTTATTAGTTGTGATTCATTTCTTGAAATATCTTTAAACCACACTGATATTCTCCTATTTTCTTTTATTCTCACGTGTGTGTGGGAGGTGTTTTCTTTGATTGATATTGTAGGAGAACATGAGCTTCTGGAGTGGGTGCTAAAACTGAACCGCCTCAGACCTCCAGAAAGATTTTTGGAAGGAAAAATGATTAATAAGAAGGAATTGAGTGGAACCATGATTACTCCACTTCCGGGGTGGATACTTCTTCTAAACCTTCTTCAACCACCGGGAATGAAAGGGGAGTTGGTTCTAATTTAGTCTTCTTTTGCATTTTAATTCATGTCTTGTTAATAAATTCTTTATACGTTTCTTTAGTTTCATACTTTGCATTTGCACTTTGTTTTTGCATTTTGCATTTTATTTTGCATTTTACTTTCATACTTTGCAATTTGTTAGTATACATAGCATGTCATTTGAATAAAATTCTTTATGGAATTTTTCTAGTAATATTTTTAAGATGGTAAAAGTTTCTTAAATTAGATCATCAATTTTAGGTCATGTGGCATGATTGGATGCTTTACTTACATGATATTGGTTAAATTGGTGGTGAATTCCATTTTGATTGATTGAGCTTGTTGCATGAATATTACCTAGTGAGGTCCACTTTAAGCCTAAACACTATTTTATTTTTGTGTGACATGCACTCATAGCAATTGAACTCTAGAACTTGCTTAGTTTCTTTTCAAAGTCACAATAGCATTTGTGTGCATGGAAATTGAGGATTTTGTCAATTTTGTTTCCCTTCATACTTTCCAATTCCTTTTCTCACAATTTTATTTATACATTCTCCTTTAGCATTTTAACCTTTGATTACCTTTGCTAGCTCTATTTCATTGAGAGTTTTGGTTGGCTATCTTGATGAGTTAGATTGTTTGATGATGAATAAAGTTTTAAGTGTGGGGGAAGTGATAAGTGGTTGTGCAGTTGTTTTAAAAGGCTACTGATGGAGAATTGAATCTATGGAGTGGTTAAAAGAGTTGAAAATGGAGTTGTTAAAAGTTGAACTATGGAGGTTAAGGAACATCGCTGAATTTGAAGTGGCAGAAATTTGCAGGAATCTGTTTGAAAATGCAGGATTTTGTGCCAAGGTGTATCAAAAAGCGGGTACAACATTTAACCAAGTGAGAAGTTTAAGTGAAGCTTTGGGAATGGCAAAAACGAATGGTATTATTGTTCCTTATTAACCTCTATAAATTGTATATTCAAATTACAAAGGACTTGAATGGCTGTAATAAGGGATAAGTGCAGAAAAAAAAATAAGATTGCTAAAAGTATGAACTTTGAACAGTGAGTTGCATTTGTTGGTAATTTGATCAAGGGAACTAGTATTGTAATGTCATTTGGTGAATACCATTTCATTCAAGAAGAGTTCTAGATTGGAATAAAAGTTTTGGAAAGGTTTCCAAGCTTTCACTGAATTGAAGATTTGGATTGTCATGAGATCTGGAAACTAAAAAACAGAACTTGAAAATGCAGAATTTAAAGATCTTCAAGTTTGAAAATTGCTGCTATGGTTTGTTGCTTTAATATGTCATGTGGTAAATTCTGTTGCAACTTCTAAGCAGAATGAGTTTATCATGTATGCTATGAGTAGGTGAATGGATGCAATTTCAATGGCACTGATATTCTTAACTGTTAATGCCTGAAATTAAAATCTGAGAAATCGGAATTCAGAGAACAGTTGCACATCTGAAGTCCATGAATTGCAGAATTTAATTGGATCTTAGAGACTTCTTGGCTGCTGAAGGTAGCTTCATGATAATTCGGTAGAGCAGGATCAGTGATCATATAATGCTGGGAATCAAGAATTGGAAGCTGTAGTCAGAAACAGTTTCGCAGCAAGATTCTTTGGAATTTTAAATGTTGAAACTCAATTCATGAGATCTCTGAAATTGGAATTAAAAATTCAAAAACTAGCATCAATCTTTGAATTCTTTGATCAGAATCTGATTCTCAGAATTTGGCAGCTTAATTACTTGAATTGGTGTCTGAATATGAAATCTGAACTCTTTGAATTTTGGAAGCTGCAGCTTTTCGAATGGCTACTGAATTTTGAATAGGATTCCAGTAACTAGTGTTTAGATAAATGAAGTTTGTATTTACTTCTACACACATGGACTATGCCAATTTTAAATGCTGATTTTAGCAAAGTGTGAAAATTTGTATCTGGAAGTTGCTGAGCTTGGGTTTATTGAATTAATTTTGATTTGCTGTGGAAGAGATCTGGGCTATGAGCTAGCTGAAATTAACTCTTGTGTAAGCAATGAGCTCAAGGTTGCAGTAAATTGTAAAAGGAAAGATAAGCAATATGCAGAACTCATAGTTGATACAAAACTGAAATGCAAGCTCTGAATTTATTGAGAAATTTAGTGCAAATCCTGCATTCTATATAACAAATGATTTCTCATCTCATTCAATGCCTTCTTCAAACTGGATTTTACAGAATCTTGGAGAATTAAGTTGCTTTAAACAACAAAAAAAAAATGGAAATCAAAATTCAGTTTAGATTGCTATCAAGTGTATGTACCAAAACAGTGTTATCTGTTGCAGTAATCAGTTTCAAGTTCAGAATCTGCACTGGATGAGCCGGATCTTCAACGGATGAGCCAAATGACAATCAACAGTGCTCTGAAATCTAATTGCAGAAGTTTGTAACAAGATTTGGATTTTGTGTGTTGAATTGATTCTGAGTTTCAGAATTTTCGAGCTCAAATGTAACAATTGTTGATCCATTGCTAATGTGCAATTGTGCTATGCCCAAAATTTGTAACTGGAAGTTCTGAATTGGATCGAGTTTTTACTATGTTGCTTGATCAGTTAAATGCTCAAGTATAATCTGAATTTTGTAAGATGAATCTTTATAGTTTGAGTTGAATTTAAGAGTGGTTGTAAGGAAGTCCGATGGAAGCTGGAATTAAGTGTAGTTATTTGTGGAAAATTTAGTATCAATGGTGTACCAAAATCTCATCAGCAGCTTTCAAATTAGTGAGGAACTAAGTGAAGATTGTATATTTTTCAGCAACAAATGGTGTTGAAATTAACAGCTCAATAAATATCAAATTGTTGGAAATGGAGCAGTGCACTAGTCTGTCTTAGTTTCTGGAAATAGAATTGTCAAAGAGATGAAACATTGTATCTCTCATTAGTAAATGATGAAGATTGAGATGTGAATTCTACATGGATATATGTATATATTCTTTTCAAAGAATTTTGTTGATAGGGCTAGATGGACAGAATCGTGAATTGTTAAAACTGCTAAAAAGGAAAGCTGTAAGTTGCAGAAACTCTAATTCTGTGATCAAAGCTGATGTAGATTTGCCAATTGGGTCAATGAAGAGTGTGGTGAAAAGGAAGTTAGATCAAAGAAGCAAAATTCA
This sequence comes from Zingiber officinale, assembly GCF_018446385.1. NCBI lineage: Eukaryota > Viridiplantae > Streptophyta > Magnoliopsida > Zingiberales > Zingiberaceae > Zingiber > Zingiber officinale. The sequence continues at coordinate 44,822,255 of NC_056007.1, read as the reverse complement.
AAATTTCGAAAATCTGAAAAGCATGAATTGTCTGAAATAAATTGAAGTCTTGAATTGCTGAATCCTGCTGTAATCAAGATGCTGGATATTTTTGAAGCTGGGAACTGAATCTGCTGTTACTCTCCGCAAGTGTACGGAAATGTCGCAAGTAATATAAAAGATTATCGTATCCACAGGGACTGGAATAAGCACTAGAAATGTCTCAATGCGAATTAGCTAAACAACTATCCAATCGTTTCAAAAGCAAAGTAAAGGTAAACAAATCTAATATTAGAGATCAACAAACAAGAGTTTAGTGTTTTGGGTTATGATAAAGGGAGATTCTAGGAGTTTCAGTTTCTTTGTAAGATTTCTTGAATGTAAATGGTTCACCAATTCTTATTCCTCAATTGCTAAACATGTAGAAAGTTACCGGTTCCCTCTTGCAATAGACAACCGGCTAAGGACTGAGAAATGTATCTAAATAGGATTAATTAGACATGAACCTACGTTGTCCTTACGCAGAAGAGCACTTATTACTATGCCTTCCTCGGATATCAACATAGAAGCCCACAACTTATTAATCTATAAAGATACAAGAAGCTAATCATAGAATCCATCCTTCTCTCTTGAATATTCCTATTTTCTCTTCAAGATTATCTCTCAAACGTCCTTACACGGGCTTGCACCTGTCACGTGGATCCCTCGGATGATCGAGTGAGAGTTTATCCTTACCAAGTCCATAAGAAATCCAAACAATCAATCAAGAATGAGAATTAAGCACAAACCACCATCAATCATTCAAGATCTAATTGATACAAGCAAGATAATGTCATTGAAACAAGAAAATGGCAAATCTATAAGAGATTACATCAATCCATCATACAAATACTCCCTTAATCCTAGAATACAAGATCTACTCCATGAATCGAGGAAGAAAATCCGAAGAAATAGAGATTACAAGCATTCCTTGAATCCCCAATCCAAGAAAACAAGAAGAGGGGGAAAGAGAAAACTTATCTACGAAGAAGCCTTGTTTTCGGATCCAATCCTCGCTCCGGAGTCGAAATCGTCGAGATCTCCCTTAGAATCGCCCAAAAATCCTCCCAAGAATGGGAGGAAACCACCAAATCTTGCTTTCTCCCAAAGGGGGAGAGATCCCCTTTCAAATCATGATGGAGGGTTTAAATAGAGGAGGGATTCGGGCGCCACACGGCCCCGTGACACGGCCGTGTGAGATCCGCACGGCCATGTCCAGTTCCTTCTCTGCTAATGCTGCACGGCCGTGTGGTGCACACGGCCAAAGACCCTTCTGCTCTCTGGAAATGCTACACGGCCGTGTGGTGCACACGGCCACCACCTGCTTGGCCTCTGGAAACCTCACATGGCCGTGTAGATCCACACGGCCATGTCCTGCTTGGCCTCTGGAAAGCTCACACGGCCGTGTAGATCCACACGGCCACCACCTGCTTGGCCTCTGGAAACCTCACATGGCCGTGTAGATTTACACGGCCATGTAAGGTTTCAGCACTAGATGCCATACATGGCCGTGTGCAGCTCACACCCCCTTGCATGGCCCTTGCACACCCTTTGTCTTAGCTTTGAATAGTTATGTTTCATTGCAATACCTTTTAGGCCACCAAGATGGGGTTTTCTCCCGTTGAAGTCTTCATCAAAGTTGTAGATCTTGAAGTTATCTACAAGTCGGTATAAATAACAGCCCAAATCTCCAACCGAGCACAAAGTTATGACCGTTTTAGTTTCAGTCTGCAGTGCAGAAAACCTCACACGGCCTTCACACGGCCCCAACATGATCCCTACACGGCCTTAACACGCCCATGTGAGTTCTACACGGCCAGAACATGAAGAAAACATAGTTTTGCATGCCCATGTCACTCTGGAAGCTCTAGACTTCATTTAAACTCTGTTTTTACTCCAAATCACGTCCTGTCAATCAAAATAAGCAAAGAGTAGATCTCCGAACATAATATAATGAAAGTATGATATTCTAATGAAATAGGGTGCAATAAACATAGATTATGCCAATGAAATACAAGTAGATGAGCGTCAAAGTATGCATAAAAGAGTATATAATCTACGCACATCACACCCCCAGACTTAAACCTTTGCTTGTCCTCAAGCAAAATGCTGCAGTCTAAATTCATATGTTCTACAACATATTCATAAAACCTAGTGCACTTTCCTAATTCTATCAAAAAGTTTCATTAACAAGCGTGATCATGGAAACAAGTAAAGTATGGTTCAAGCATAAGAATCTTGTGCACAGTGTAAAAGTAACTCAACTCCCTTCAAGTTTCAATCCATGTCCTAGTCAAGTCGTCATCAAATTTGAATTCCTAATGTTTCCAGTGAAAGACAAGTAACCAGTGATAGGCACTTACTCACGATTCACTTGGTTCATATTTCTCAACTAACCCAAGGTCTCAAAGGTGTGCTCAATCTCAAGGGAAGCTAAGCAGTCATTTCCCAAGTAACCTAACTCGGTCTCAAAGGGGTGACTTGCTAGATTCCACTCATGACAACTGTTTTTTATATCCCTTTTTTTTTTATAAGTGTTTGCATTGTGCAAAACTTATTCATAAATGTACTTTTAGCACACATGTTGGGATATTTTTGATTTTTCCAAATGAGCTTTAATGATTTGAGCCTCATCCAGTAACCAAAATGAAAGTTGAGAAATCACCATGGAAACCAAGTACTAAGCAAACAAGATGAATCATGACTATTTCAATGACATCAACTATTCAAGCATCAAGCACTAGTGTAGTGAAGATAAAATCCTTAAGCTTGAACCAAAACTAAAACTCATCACAATAAGATTCTTAGCTTATTAATGCTTCCCAAGATAGAAAAAAAGAACTACACAAAGTTTACTACTAGCATCATTCGAACATCATGAATCAAGCCAATAATCGTGCTAACATTTCACTTGAATCCAAGAAAGCATATAAGTGAAGTTTTGATGTTCTCAAGATGTATGCCACAAAAAATCAAAACACAATGCAAGACATAAGCAAAAACAAAAACAAACAAAGCAAATCAAATGCATCTAATGCATCCCCCCAGACTTAAATTTTTCATTGTCCCAATGAAAACTAAAAACAATGTGGAGGAGATTTTAAAAGAAGTTACCAAGTGATGAGCTCCAAATGGTTGACGTTCATGTTTTTAAAGATACTCCTCCATCCAATACTCACATTCCTCCACAACTTTGAATTCTACAACAATAAGATAGACAAGAAAAATTAAGTAGAGGATACATGTTTATTATAAAGAGAGAACTAAAGACATAAAAGAAAATAAGGAAAATGAACTTGGGTTGCCTCCCAAGAAGCGCTTGTTTAAGGTCATTAGCTCGACCACCTCATTAGATTCATCTAAATCTTGCTCTTGGAGGGTAAGATATTTTAGAACCCTCCTACCAAGGGCTCTTATTATGGAGGGAGCTTTCATCAAAGGAGCTACAAAGTAAAGTATAACTCTCTCCATCTTCGTCTTCTTGGAAATTTTTTCAGGTGGTCGAAGACGGTTCAGATTGAGCTTCCAATTATTGGCCCATGTGAAATCTGCACATCCAAAAGAAAAACAAATCTCCCACAAGCATGTTATATAGTATAGAGCTAGAACCATATCAAGATAAGATGAATAAGTAATAAAACTGAATCACATCCAACAAAGTCAATTATAGGTACCTCCATAAAGTTTTCCAAAAGATCACAAGAAATACTAACCTTACTTTGTTGAGAAATACCTGAAATTTCTAAACATGTAGATGTGACTTCCTCTGAATCAAATGATGGTTCTGGCTCTAGCTTAGGTGTTGATGATATCAATGATGGTGATTCTCGAGACTCTACTAGCTCTGTATAAGTCCCTACACATTGTTCCACAACATGATCAATTCTTAAAACCTCTAAGGGTTGTCTTGACAAAGGTGGTGATCCTTGAGATGCTGCTTCTACAACACAGCTCCCTACACATTCTTCCATATCATCATCATCAACACATACATCAAAAAATAAACCAACATCTATGTCCTCAATAGGAGAATCAATAACAAGAGGATCAATAACTACACTTGCAGTTTTAAGTTGATCTACCACATCACATTCATCATCTGAAAATTCGATGTCACTATAACACCTTATAAAATTTTGAGATAGATCTGAAAACTTATTTACCACTACATTATCAATAAAATCCTCATCTGAAAAATCTTCATCTTCATATATATTCAAAAATCTACACTCAACCATATTAGTGTCACAGGATTTGTCGAAGTCTTTATTTTCATTGACCCCCACTAACCTTTGTGGAAAAGGAACCCTTAGTGAAGGTCCTGGGAAAGATTGAACTTCCTTTTTCCTAAATTTCCTTTGAGCTTTTGGAGGAGGTCCAACTTGCTTATCTAATGTTGGTGTGATTAATCGTTGAGGGAAAGGTACTCGTGGCCTTTGGGAACTTCCTAGAGAAATGGAACTGAGTTCTTGTGATCTTCTATTATTCTTCTCCTCAATTCTAAACATGTCATTCTTCATAGGTTCTTCATGATTTTTGCCACTTCTCAACCCAAGATCATCACACTTTTCATTGGATCTTGACTGTGTAGGAGGGGGATCTTCTTTAAACCATTTTGAAACAATACTATCAAGCTTTGCCCCCAAATGTTTGAACTCCTCACTCTGTGACTTGTGAATTTCAACATTTTTAGGTGGTTGAATTTCATTTTGTTTGATAGGCTCTCTTACATTTATGGCTTGTACTTCTTGAATATCTGAGGGAAATTCCATCCAACTTTTGTTCAACCATTCATGGAGGTTCAATGTCACTTGATCAATTTACGAATAAGCTTCATCTACACTTTTGTCCATAAAAGAACCTCCAGCTGATGAATCCAATAAAGTCTTGTCTGAGAAAGAAATTCCCCCATAGAATATGTGCAAAATCAACCATTTTTCAAAACCATGATGAGGGCACTGTCTTTGAAGACTCTTGAATCTATCCCATGCTTCAAATAATGATTCTCCATATGCCTGAGAAAAATTTGTTATGCAATTCCTCATATACACCGTTCTACTTGGAGGGAAAAAATGATTCAGAAATTGCTTCTCCAATTGTTCCCAACTTGTGATGCTTTGAGGACAGAGAGAATATAGCCAAGTCCTTGCTTTATCCTTGATACTGAAAGGAAATATCATCAATCGAACTGCATTTCCTGATACTCCTTCACATTTCACCAAATCACAAATCTCTAAAAATGTTTCAAGATGCAGATAAGGACTTTCTGATACTTCTCCTCCAAATTTGTGACCTTGTATCATGAAAATTATCTCTGCGTCTAGTTGGAAACTTTCTACTTCAATTTGAGGTTGCACAATGGGAGATAAAAATCTTGCAGAAAAGGGTGTAGAAAAATTTCTCATGGTCCTGCTTGACATGTTAGTGCTCATGGATATTCAAGAAGAAAAAGAAAATTATCAAGAATCAAAAACAAGAAATAAAATGCAATATGAAAAGCAAGAAAGCAAATGCAGAATTTAAATTGCAAGAAAGAAAGTGCATAATGAAAACAAGAAAGAAAAGATAAAAGAAAAAAGAAAAATGTATAGAATAATTCATATGCTAAAAATTGCAAGATATATTTACAAAAGAAAAGAAGAAAGAAACAAGATCAAAAGAGAAAACAGAGAAAAGTTAGATTAGAGTACTAGAAATCAAGAATGCAAAATTAGAATTAGAATTAAAATTCCAACAAAAAGAGTTGTCAAGATTCTTATACAAGAAAGGAAAAACTTACGAAAACAGAATTCTAACAATTAGTTATAACTATGCAAATCAAAAGAAAAAAAAAAGAAAAATTATGTTTAGTCTAACCCAATTGATAATTCCTAATGTTATAGCGCAGTCCCCGGCAACGGCGCCAAAAACTTGTTACTCTCCGCAAGTGTACGGAAATGTCGCAAGTAATATAAAAGATTATCGTATCCACAGGGACTGGAATAAGCACTAGAAATGTCTCAATGCGAATTAGCTAAACAACTATCCAATCGTTTCAAAAGCAAAGTAAAGGTAAACAAATCTAATATTAGAGATCAACAAACAAGAGTTTAGTGTTTTGGGTTATGATAAAGGGAGATTCTAGGAGTTTCAGTTTCTTTGTAAGATTTCTTGAATGTAAATGGTTCACCAATTCTTATTCCTCAATTGCCAAACATGTAGAAAGTTGCCGGTTCCCTCTTGCAATAGACAACCGGCTAAGGACTGAGAAATGTATCTAAATAGGATTAATTAGACATGAACCTACGTTGTCCTTACACAGAAGCGCACCTATTACTATGTCTTCCTCGGATATCAACATAGAAGCCCACAACTTATTAATCTATAAAGATACAAGAAGCTAATCATAGAATCCATCCTTCTCTCTTGAATATTCCTATTTCCTCTTCAAGATTATCTCTCAAACGTCCTTACACGGGCTTGCACCTGTCACGTGGATCCCTCGGATGATCGAGTGAGAGTTTATCCTTACCAAGTCCATAAGAAATCCAAACAATCAATCAAGAATGAGAATAAAGCACAAACCACCATCAATCAATCAAGATCTAATTGATACAAGCAAGATAATGTCATTGAAACAAGAAAATGGCAAATCCATAAGAGATTACATCAATCCATCATACAAATACTCCCTTAATCCTAGAATACAAGATCTACTCCATGAATCGAGGAAGAAAATCCGAAGAAATAGAGATTACAAGCATTCCTTGAATCCCCAATCCAAGAAAGCAAGAAGAGGGGGAAAGAGAAAACTTATCTACGAAGAAGCCTTGTTTTCGGATCCAATCCTCGCTCCGGAGTCGAAATCGTCGAGATCTCCCTTAGAATCGCCCAAAAATCCTCCCAAGAATGGGAGGAAACCACCAAATCTTGCTTTCTCCCAAAGGGGGAGAGATCCCCTTTCAAATCATGAAGGAGGGTTTAAATAGAGGAGGGATTCGGGCGCCACACGGCCCCGTGACACGGCCGTGTGAGATCCACACGGCCATGTCCAGTTCCTTCTCTGCCAATGCTGCACGGCCGTGTGGTGCACACGGCCAAAGACCCTTCTGCTCTCTGGAAATGCTACACGGCCGTGTGGTGCACACGGCCACCACCGCTTGGCCTCTGGAAACCTCACATGGTCGTGTAGATCCACACGGCCATGTCCTGCTTGGCCTCTGGAAACCTCACACGGCCGTGTAGATCCACACGGCCACCTCCTGCTTGGCCTCTGGAAACCTCACATGGCCGTGTAGATTTACACGGCCATGTAAGGTTTCAGCACTAGATGCCATACATGGCCGTGTGCAGCTCACACCCCCTTGCATGGCCCTTGCACACCCTTTGTCTTAGCTTTGAATAGTTATGTTTCATTGCAACATCTTTTATGCCACCAATATGGGGTTTTCTCCCATTGAAGTCTTCATCAAAGTTGTAGATCTTGAAGTTATCTACAAGTCGGTATAAAGAACAGGCCAAATCTCCAACCGAGCACAAAGTTATGACCATTTTAGTTTCAGTCTGCAGTGCAGAAAACCTCACACGGCCTTCACACGGCCGTGTGAGGTTCACACGGCCATCACACGGCCGTGTGAGGTTCACACGGCCCCAACATGATCCCTACACGGCCTTAACACGCCCATGTGAGTTCTACACGGCCAGAACATGAAGAAAACATAGTTTTGCATGCCCATGTCACTCTGGAAGCTCTAGACTTCATTTAAACTCTGTTTTTACTCCAAATCACGTCCTGTCAATCAAAATAAGCAAAGAGTAGATCTCCGAACAGAATATAATGAAAGTATGATATTCTAATGAAATAGGGTGCAATAAACATAGATTATGCCAATGAAATACAAGTAGATGAGCGTCAAAGTATGCATAAAAGAGTATATAATCTACGCACATCATCTGCCCATTCTATGATTAGGTTAGATTTCAACTTGATGTTGTAATTGCTGAAAGGGTAGGCCGGAAGTTCAAAGGGAAACAGAATAGAAAGGAATGAAAGAATGTGCCAACTTAGGTTCTAGTGTGCCAAATTTTGTTGCACGTTTCTGGCTCTGAAATAATGATCTGCTGAACTGAGAATTTGTTTTCAAAATGTATTTTGGGTAATTTTGATGTTGAGGTACTGCACAACTACTGCTATGGTGTTGAATCTTGGATTAACAATTTGTTTCTGAGTTTTAGAAGTGCAGAAATGATTTGAGATTGAACTCCTTTAAATCTGATTGTTTTGTTTAATTCTGTTTGAAATTGTGGACAGCTTGGAGCTGTTGAACTGCTGCAGGAATTGACTTTATTGGGCTCACTGATCCTTCAATTTTAGGTTTTGTTAATTGTCATCAAGAGAAGGGAAATGAATTGAAATTATGAACCTTTGTTTAAACTTAAAGTGTTGTGTGCAAATTTTTCTTGTTCAAACTATAATCATTGGGCATTTCAAGTTGAGCTCGTAGTTGTCATCTGGCATTTTGTATAATCAAATTTCTGAAACTCAATCCATAAATATGATAGTTGTTGCTGCTGAGTAATATTTCTGAACATGGAATACAGAACAGAGAAAGAAAAGGAAGGAATTTCTGCAGAATGAAAAGAAGAAGAGTGGCAAGATGAGTATCAAGTCAATTGGATACATGTGGTTCTTTATTGTCCGGGACGGCCATAGTTTAAGTGTGGGGGAGGGAGCTATTTTCCATTAGCTAATGTGAGTTTGTTTTTGTTTCAAAATGCTAGAATTGAAGTGGAAGAACAGTGATAAAAAAAACAGTGAAGAAGAGAAGAGAAAAACGGCACATCCAAAGAAATGGTATCAAAAGAGTATCAAGATTCTTTATTTGCCATCAAATTGAAGGGGAGGTTAGCTTGATATGTTGAATTGTTAAAAACAAATGGTATTCATCTCTTTTCACATCAAATGGTCAACTCATCAAGTATATTCCTCCCATACTCTCATTCTCTCATTTTCTTCATTTAAGCCTTTTCTTTTGCCACTTCATTCACTTAAATTGTCCTTATTGCTCCATTTTAAATTTTTTATGATAAAATCCTTTTGATTCATGTATGCTATGTTCTATGGTGGTGGAGAATTAGAAAATAAGCAAGCTTATGGTAGTGAAATGTTGTGAGTTGCATTGAGTGAACTCCACATATATGCAATTTTGAGTGTGAGAGCTAGAATAGGTAAATTCCTTGTGAGATTGCAACTTGCTTAATTTTTCAATTGGATTGAAACTACCATACCTACTGATTATTGTTTGAATGGTATGCATGATTGTTTGTGATCTTTAGATGGTCTTAGTTAAATTCTTTTTACTATCTTTTAGGTATTGCTAGAGAATTGTTATGGAGATGATTTTTAGTTTTCTTTTCTTTCACGGGACGTTCAAGACTAAGTGTGGGGGATTTGATAACCATTATTTCAATACATTATTTTGATTCATATATGCATGGTTTGATGTTGATTTTATAGGTTTAAATCATTGTTACATCAAATTTTGTGCATAGTGTGTATTTTTGGACTTAATTACAAATTATCTTATTTTTGTGCTATTTGATGCTAATATTTGATTCTTATTTTGTAGGCATCAAAGGATCTTGAATTTGGATCTATTTGGACCGAAATTGGGCTCGAATTGGAGTTCAAACGAGAAGATCAAGCTTTGAAGTATTATGGGCCGTTTATCAAGAATAGGAGAGATCTGAACCATCCGTTGAAAATCTGGCCGATCCAACCTAATGGGGAGCATATCTAAGCCATTGATGAAGATCCAGAAGTTTTGATCCAGATCTGAGTTCATCCAGCCATTGATCCAGCCGGATTAATCTGGGCCGTTCATTGAAGATCGGCAGATCTGGGCCATCCAGTGATGATCTGATCGATCCGACCTACGGGAGGGTAGATCCAGACCCTAGATCAACATCAGTACCTTCGGATCAGATTTTGGATGACTTTTCACCGTTGATTTAGTCCGGAATCATCTCAGCCGTCCGTTCAGATCCAGATCTGATTTAAATCTGAGAAGCTACAGTAGCATTCCTCTTCATCGATCTCCACAGCGCCATTCTTCGCGTCCCGTGGCGTTCTCCGAGATTCCGACCCCATCTCCACTTCTAGATCAGTTTTCCGGCCAATTTCATCTGCGACGATGTCCTCAAATGCTTGCGACCAGCTTCCGACGATCTGACCTCGCTCAAAGGTGGTCCTGCGACGAGAATTGTATCCGTGAACTCTGCTTCTACTGCTGGGCATTTGGAGGTGTTCCTCCGATTGGTGGTTCCGTTTTCCATCCGAGAGCTTTGGCGGTGTTCCTCCACTGCTACTCAACCATTCCGACAACATTTCATCCACCATCGACTCTACATCAGAACGGAGTTCGCAGATTTGCAGATTTCTGGAGTTGGCAGCTTCGATCTTCATTAGTTCCGTTTGGAGTGGTCTCCGATGGTGCTGGTGAATGCTGAGCTGAGTTCAGTTGCTGAGGTTGTCTTCCCCGATTACAGTTGGAGTGTTCTCTGCTGTTTCCTTGTGTGACGGCAAGGAGAAGTTGCCGTGAGACTTGGTTTGGTGTTGAGATGGTTTAGGGTTTAATTTCTGCATTCTTTTACTGTTGATAGATTTACATTTCGATTTATGTTAGTTGAATTCATTAATATAGTTCTTTGTTTAGTTTAATTGTTGCAATTCAAGTGTAGTGAGTAATTTAGTTTTAATTGCTTTCGAAGTTGTTGTTAATTTTGCTTTAGCTTAAATTTCAATATTGTTGAGTAGTTAGTTTCTGTAGTTAAGATTAAATTCTGCTTAAGATTAGATTTATCTTATGTCTTGTTATTTCATTGCTTAGTTTAAGTGTGTTAATGATTTAATCACGACGTAGGGTGACAATACGTTATGATTGGATTATTGGCACATAGTTAGGTTTCACTCTTGCTTTAGATTAATTTCTTACTTGCTGTGTTTTTTTTCCTCTGTTAGATTTAGATTTAAAGCTTAAACCCCCATTCCATTTCTATATCGAAAACCCCAAAATAGAAATAAAAAGACAATCCTAGATTACATCATACTGTGGGTTCCTCGAGAGCGATCCTGGGCTCGTTACTACAACGTTAATGTGAAATTAAGGGGTTCAGTGAAATATTAAATTGTTAATTTGATAAGCCTATTTGTGACATTTAATATAGATTTTAGGCCTTATCACACCCCGTGCCGACCTTCTCGCTAGCTGCGTCTCTTGCTCCTTAAGCAGTCTTCCGCTCAGGCTTCTCGTCCCTCGGAACCACCGCACGCTTCCTTCTCATTCGTCAGTGTACTCTTTCACAGCGCCTCGTCCCTAGGATGCACCGCGTGTCGTCCTTCTCGCTAGCTCCGTCTTCCACTCGACTACCTGTGTTCCTAAGCTCCTGCACACTTAGATACAAGGTTAAAAACACACAGGACCAAACTTAACTTGTTGATCACACAAAAATAACCTTGGGGTTCCAACAATCTCCCCCTTTTTGATGTGAGTAACCAAAGATAAGCTAGGATAAATAGACATAAAAATAAACTAACTATTTTTGCAATAAGGTGCAAAAATGTTTAATGAACTTTTTAAAGCATTATTGAATTTCAACCTTAATGCTTTATTCGAAAGTTAATTAAACATTTTTATTTCAATATTTTGGCTTCCAGGTCGTGGCGAGGCACTAGGCCTTCTTGGTTAATGGAGCAACAACCACTTCCTAAGACAAAGCCTCATAAAGAAATCTTAATGTCTAATTTTCTCACTGAAAGCTCTAAATCTAATTAGTTCAAGTTCAAGTCAGACAAGACTTTGGAACCCAATATAGGTTTCAGCCTACTGGATTGACTAAAAATTTCTTAGGAACATACCTTTTTGAAATATTCTTAATTTGTCCCTAGTGATATCTAAAATACCATTTTAAATTATTAAATCTTCTAAAATTTGTATTAGATGAGCATGCACAGTTTTTCAAGTTTTCTACTTGAATTTTCAGATTTACATTTTCTGATTTCAATTTTTCATTTTCTAATTTTGATTTGTCTAAATCTTCTAGAGGGCAAGATTTAGCTTGTATTACTTTTAAATTTTTATTTTCCTTTTATAATTTGCAACAATCTTTTGTTAACAATTTAATGAATTTAAAGAGTTTATCAGGAGGAAGTGATATACCTGACTTACCTTATCGATCTCGTTATTTGTGTCTCCCCCTGAACTGCTGCTTTCTTCCGACGTAGCTCCTCCTTCATCGATGCTCTCTATGCTCATTTCAAAAGATCTTGAATCACTGTCGTCGTCTTGATAACTCGCCATTAATGCGAGCCTAGAGAATGCCTCGACTTCCGATTCGGACGACGTATCATCCCACATCGCCTTTAGGACCTTGCACTTTTGGATAGGCTTCTTACCTTTGTCTTTGTCCTTGTTCTTCAGCTTGGGGCAGTTGTCCTTGACATGCCCTTCTTCGTCGTAGTGGTAGTAGCGGATGGTCCTTTTCTTTTTACCCTGCGGATGGTTAGTTTTTCTAGACTTACAAAGATTCTTGAATCATCTTACCATCATTACCATTTCTTCGTCGTCGAGAGAAGACTCTGACTCAGGTTCGTCTCTCGATGCTTTGAAAGCGACGCTATTCTTGGGCTCCTTCGTACCTGCACATCTTGATTCATGCACTTCAAATGTGGAAAAGAATTCTTCTAATGTTATTTTCTATAAGCCTTTTGAAATATAAAAGGCATCTACTAGTGACGCCCATTTTGAATTTCTGGGAAAGGAATTTAATGCGTACCTTAGCGAATCTTGGTTATTTACTGTCTCTCCAAGATTTGAAAGTCTGGTGATGATTTCCTTTATTCTTGAGTGCAGATGCACAACTGTCTCATCTTCCCCATGTCGCAAGCTGGTGAGCTGGTTGCGGAGTAAATCTTGTTTGCGAGCTTGGCTTCGAACTTTCCTTCGTACAGCTCGAGGAACTTCTCCCAGAGTTCCTTCACGGAGTCATAGTTACCAATCTGATTGACTTCTTGTGGCGGAATAAAAGGTTATGGGATTTAGCCTTGTGATAAAGGAAAAGGTTAAGACTATGAGATTTAGCCTTGGTTAAGGAAAAGGTTAAGGCTATGAGATTTATCCTTGGTTTAAGGAAGAATTTAAGGCTATGGGATTTAGTCTAACTTAGAGAAATTGTCAAACATCAAAAAGGGGAAGATTGTTGGGGCACTTTCCCTAGGTCAAGTTTGACCAGTTTGACTAAGCTTGAGTTGAGTCAAGCTTGAGTCGGGATTTGAGTTTTGATGTTTGACAATATATGGAGATTTCTAGGGCAATCGTCCATTTGACAATATATGGAGATTGCTGGAGCTATCGTCTGATTGTGGAGACGATCAAGGGATTGACCAGGTTGATGAGAAGATAGGTCAAGTGGGTCAGTGTTGATCAGAGACTTGACCAGGTAAGTCCTAACTGGAGTTTAGGCAATGGGAAAGTCCTAACTGGAGTTTTGGCATCTGGAAAAGTCCTAACTGGAGTTTAGGTATTTGGGAAAGTCCTAACTGGAGTTTTGGCATCTGGAAAAGTCCTAACTGGAGTTTAGGTATTTGGGAAAGTCCTAACTGGAGGTTAGGTAAGAGAGAAGTCAATTAGGTCAAGGTTGACAGGAGACTTGACTGGGAAAGTCCTAATTGGAGATTAGGCAAAGGTAAGTCAAACAGGAAGGTTGGCAAGAGTGAAAATCCAAGTAGGTCAGTGTTGACCAGACTTGGTGGTGAAAGTCCAAGTGTGATCTTGGCAAAAGCATAGTCCTGGTAAGGAGCTAGGCAATTGGAAAGTCCAAGTGTGATCTTGGAAAAAGGAAAGTCCTGGTGAGGAGCCAGGCAATTGGAAAGTCCAAGTGTGATCTTGGCAAAGGTTAAAAGTCCAAGCAAGTGGTCTTGTCAAGGTAAGTCCTAGTTTGATTTGGCTAGGAGAACCCGACAACTAGGATGAAGCCGATGGAAGCTCCAGAAGACAAGGCGTGAAGGATGAGGAGATATTCGAGGGACGCAAGGTTGATGGAGGAGGCTAGAAGGCAAGTTCGAGGTTGGTCGGGAGTAGCCAAATGCTAATCGTACAAATCCAACAGGTCATGGTTGACTGAGAGTTGGGTTTGGGAAGCTGGACTTGAGTTTGAGTCAAGTCTAGGGTGTTCAATCGATCGGGCGATCGATTGAACAACTCCAATCGATCAGCCGATCAATTAGGGCCAGGAAATCGCGAGCACAGAAGCTCTTCCAATCGATCGGGCGATCGATTGGGAGCTGCTAATCGATCGGTCGATCGATTGGGCAGCTAAACCTCTCGCACGGACGCGAGAGCATAGAATGGTCCTGAATCGATCAAGCGATCGATTCAGGCAGTCCCAATCAATCAGTGGATCGATTAGGATTCGATCGTTATGCAGGTTGCAGGTGGTGGACGGCTGGGATTGTTTGGATATGACATGGCAATCGATTGGGAATGAATTCGATCGATTGGAGCTAATGTATAAAGCCTAGGCGAAGCTTTTTCTCAATAGATCTTTTGCGATCTCTTGCGATCTTTTGCGTCGTTCTTTAGCGATTCATAGCGAGCTTCTCCGATCTACTCATGCCAGTTCTTGAAGGCACTTGGGGAGTTTCTCCAAGGTTCAAGAGGCGACGACAAGCATAAGTAAGCAAGAAGAGGAGTGTGTTGCGTTGTATTTTTGTTTCCTCTTATTGTATTTGTGTTGTGTTATGTGTGAGTGTTGTACGAGGCTTCTCCACCTTCGGCTGCGATCGAGAAGGAGGTTTTCATAGTGGAGTGAGCGTGTCGTGTGGATCCTTGGATTAGTCACCTCATCTTGAGGTGGATACCAAGTAAACCTAGGTCTTAACATTGGTTGTTTTTGTCTTTGTATTCCGCTGCACATCATCAAGACGCAACTGATGAACACGTGACGAGATACTATTCACCCCCTCTAGCGGACATCAAGGTCCCAACAGATCTTGTTGGTGCGGGAAGCATCCGACGATCGAACCTGAGTTTTGATAATGGCAAAGGATTCAAAGTTAAGTCTTGTTGTTATCTAACATGTTGAATGAGTCTTTCAGGAAAGTCCTAACTGCGGTTAGGTAGGTGAAAACCCTAGGGGGTGGTAACCCTAGGTCCTAGGAGGCGGTAACCCTAAGTGGAGAAAAGTTCTAGCTGAGGTTAGGCAAAGGGAAAACCCTAGGGGGTGGTAACCCTAGGTCATAGGGGGTGGTAACCCTATGCGGAAAGTCTTGGCAGGTCGATGGCTTCAGGCAAAAGTCCTAGGGGGTGGTAACCCTAGGTGGAAAGTCCTGGTGTCGCGAACCAGGTGAAAGACTGGACTAGCCGGGAAGCGGATGTCCAGCAGAAAGTCCGGAAGCGTCGAGTGCTGAGCAAAAGTCCAATCGATCTGGAGGATCGCACTGGCAATAGGTAAATCTCCTGAGTGGAGTTGGTGAGGACGCGTTCCCCGTAGAGGGAATAGTAGGCGTCGGGTCGACCTAGGGTTTCCGGTTGGAAACCCGAAGTCAGACTCGGACAGTCCGGAGACTGTCTATACTTTATTTATCATGTTTATTGTGCTAACTTTGTGCTGCAGGATAGTGTTTGGGACTAACGTATCTTGCAGGTGCAAAAGAGCAACCTAAAGCCTCGGATGAACAGTGTCCGAGGTGCCTCCATGGAGCTTGGAGGCGCCTCGGGTGCAAAAGCTGAACAGCCTTCAAGGCGCCTTGAACACCCTTTATAAGGGGGTTTCGACCAGCACTTCAGTACAACGCATTCCAAGTCTTCTCTCTTCAACGTGCTGCTCCGAAAGACGCCCGGAAGTGCTGCCACAAGTCTCCAACGACCCGAAGCTTCAAAATTCTACTGTTGTCGTCGGTATAACTAGTTTTTCCATTTACTTGTACTTCATCTTGTAATCATTTTATCGAGCTTATAGTTGTTACCCACCGGAAGCGATCAAGGATCGCGGGCCTTCGAGTAGGAGTCGATCAAGGCTCCGAACGAAGTAAAAATCCTCCTGTCGCTGTGTGCTTGTTTTGTTTTATTCCGCTGCTTAATTACTCCGATAATTCTTACGATTCCGATAATCGAACAAAATAGCCACGAGCGCTATTCACCCCCCCCCCCCCTCTAGCGCGGTCTCGATCCAACAATTGGTATCAGAGCGGGGTCGCTTTGAACTGGTGCAACCACCATTCAAGCATTTTTCGTGGCTTTGTCGTTTGTATAGGGTAAAAATAAAACGCCTTTCGTTTTTTCCCTCCAAAATTATTTTCGAAAAATTCATTTTCATCCTTTCACGGTTTATTAGTATTGATAAAATATTGAATTTGGAAAAATTTGAAATAATATTTTTTAAATATTTTTTAATAATATTTTATTATTTTTTCTCGAAACTGGTGAACTTCTATTTTTATCCTTCCATACTTCACTGCTAATCCAGGATCAAGTCCTGGTACATTTTTTTTGCTATTTTTTTTGTGTGCAAGGTTCTTTTAAATGGCATTCCAAGAAGGATTCTGCACCGTCCGACCGCCGCTCTTTTCTGGCAAGGACTTTGGATACTGGAAGAACCGGATGGAATACCACCTCAAGACGCAAGTCGAGATGTGGATCATCATCCAGACCTGACTCGAACTTCCACGTGACAACACCGGAGAACTTATCTCATGCATCAACTGGGATTCTAGCACAATGAAAAAAGTTGAAGCCGATGCCAAAGCAACCTACATGCTACAATGTGGCCTAACCAATGAAGAACTGAACCGCATCGGCCCCTTCGCAAGTGCAAAAGAGTTGTGGCAAAAGTTGATGGAACTACACGAAGGCACTTCCGACGCTCAAGTAAGTAAGCATAATTTAATAAATGATTTATTTGAATTAGATTAGCAGAATAATACTACTTCGGCCGAGGAAGGTATTACGATGGTTGCAGGTACAAGTAGGACAGAGGAAAAGATATGGTCCGAGTCTTCAGATGAATCCGGGTCCGACGTAGAAGAACCGACGAGCTTCCTCGCTCTACCAGTACTAGCAACCGTGGCGGAAACTGAGTCCGAGTATGAGTCAGAAACCGAGAGCGAATCCGAGACTGAGTCTGATCGAAGCCACGAATCCGCATTCGTTTCTGAAGGACCAAAACCCACTGTAAGTTCACTACTCACAGAATTTCAATTAGATAACCTGCATGAATTATTACCTTATCTAGTAAAAAAGATGGCTAAATCCAACGTCCGGGTTAAGTCGCTCCAAAAGGAGGTAACAGCCCTTAAGGAAGCGACTGGCTCGAGCTCTTTAACTGAGTCAGTTCAAATTGGAAGTTCAACTCAAGTCCAACAACTTGAGGAAGAAAATTTCAATTTGAAAGCTCAAATTAAAGAACTCAAGGACACGTTGGAACGGTTCACCTTGGGCTCTAAGAATCTGGATCTGATTCTTGGAAAATAGCGAGCCGTTTACAACAAAACTAGACTTGGATTTAAAACTAAAATAAAATACAAATCATATTTATCGCTAGTTGATAGAAATAATAGAAAAATTGTCCAAGCATGGGTGCCAAAATCCAACTTGGTTAATCAAGTTGGAACTGGTCACTTTTGGGTCCCCAAGGATCAAGTCTATTACCTTGATAGACCATATCGAGGCTATGATCCAGGGGCAGCTAATAGAAAAACAATATTAAGAACATAATTCAAATTAATATTCAAATTAAATTTGAAATTAAATTCAAAATTCAAAATTCAATTAAAAATCCGAAATTAATTCAAAATTAAAAGTAAATTTCAACTTAAGTTAAATAAAAATAGATGGAGGATCCAGATTCGCTGGCACCCCCAACTGAACTACCCGACAGGGTAACTGAATCTAATCTATCCGAAATGGGTAAAACAAGAGTAGATTACCCGACAGGGTAGTTAAGGTTAGATCAAAACGGGCTAGGTTTAACTTGACCCAGTGTACTGGTGAAGTTTTTGGATGATAGTACGTTAGGGAAGCTTGGGCATCGCATGTCTAGGAAGATATGGCTTCGACCTGGTGCATTTGGCCAAGTGGAACTGACCGAAGCTACCCTTAAATGGATCCTAACTAGTTAGACCAAGGTTTAGTATTAAGCTCAATGGGTAGGACTATTTGGAAACCTCGAAGGCATGGTTACTTTAATGAGTTCCTTGTGACTCACCATAGCCCAGAAGTTTATCCAAACAATGCTTACTTATTGAACCCAAATCTAAACCTGAATCTAACACAAAAGTTAAACCAGACCCGAAAATTCAACTATAGTTCATCTCACAATAATTCTAGGGTTCCCTGATTGAAAATTTAGATTGGGTGAGATGACTAGGAAATTAAAATTAAAATTGACTTAAAACAAGTTAATTCAACTAAATTATTTTCAAATTAATTAACTTAAAATAATTTTAAAAACTTTATTTCAAAATTATTTCAAAAAAAACTTTTAAACTTTATTTCAAAATTATTTTAAAAATCTTTTAAACTCAATTTCAAAATTATTTCAAAATCTTTTAAAACTCAATTTCAAAATTATTTTAAAAATCTTTTAAACTCAATTTCAAAATTATTTAAAAATCTTTTCAAAATCATTTCAAAATTATTTAAAATTCTTTTCAAAATCAATTTCAAAATTATTTAAAAATCATTTCAAAATATTTTAAACTCAATTTCAAAATTATTTTAAAAATCTTTTAAACTCAATTTCAAAATTATTTTAAAAATCTATTAAAAATCAAATTCAAAATTATTTTAAAAATCTATTAAATATCAATTTCAAAATTATTTAAAAATCAATTCAAAATCTTTTAAAACTCAATTTCAAAATTATTTTAAAAATCTTTTAAACTCAATTTCAAAATTATTTCAAAAATATTTTAAACTCAATTTCAAAATTATTTTAAAAATCTTTTAAACTCAATTTCAAAATTATTTTAAAAATCTTTTAAAACTCAATTTCAAAATTATTTTAAAAATCTTTTAAACTCAATTTCAAAATTATTTTAAAAATATTTTAAACTGAATTTCAAAATTATTTTAAAAATCTTTTCAAAATCAATTTCAAAATTATTTAAAAATCATTTCAAAATCTTTTGAAACTTCATTTTAAAATTATTTTAAAAATGTTTTCAAAATTAATTTCAACATTATTTAAAAATCATTTCAAAATCTTTTAAAACTTCATTTCAAAATTATTTAAAAATATTTTCAAAATCATTACAAAATTATTTAAAAATCTTTTCAAAATTATTTAAAAATCATTACAAAATTATTTAAAAATCTTTTCAAAATTATTTAAAAATCATTACAAAATTATTTAAAATTTTTTTTCAAAATCATTTCAAAATCTTTTAAAACCTCATTTCAAAATTATTTAAAAATCATTTCAAAATTATTTAAAAATCATTTAAAAATCATTTTAAACTTAATTTCAAAATCTTTGAAAAATTATTTCAAAATCATTTTAAACTTAATTTCAAAATCTTTGAAAATTCATTCCAAAATCATTTAAACTTTTTCAAAATATTAGTCAATTAATTTCAGAATATTATTCAATTAATTTCAAAATATTAAAGGGGTTTAAAAATCTTTTTTTCTCAAATAATATTATGACTGCAAATGTTAACTCCAATTAATTTTCACTATAGTCTCCAAGTTTAATATTTACTAATTTGAAATTCAAACTTGTATTTTCAATAATTATATTGACAAAGGTTATATTATCTGACACTCACTCATAAGCCAAACATGCCTGAAAACCTAGAATGGGTAAGATGAAAAATTAAACAAAGTATAAAAGACCCATTATATTTTTGGACTCTAGGACTCTAGGGATTCATGTTTGCATTAGTTAAGGGGGAGTGAACGGAGTCAAACTAATTATCAAGTTACTATTGAAGAGCTTTTCAAATTTAATTAAATATTTAAAAAAAAAACTTTTCAAATAGAAATATTTAGATTAAGCATGCTTATAATTTAGGGCTCTGATACCTGATCAAATCAAATTAGGACTCTGATACCTATTCAAATCAAATTTAAAATTTATTTAACTTGACTCATACTTGGACTTAAGGACAAATTGAATTTAACTTAACTAAACATTTAGCTACTCCCTCTTTGCTAACAAAATACTTTAAACTAAATATCTTTCAAACTTGAGAATGTTTTTAGCTATATTTTCAAACTTTTACATCTTTTCAAAATCACCCTTGAAGACTCCTTCAAAATTCAAGTTTGCAAAAGGCTTAGCTAAGTGATTTCTATAACAATGAAAATGTTTCAAAAAAAAAAAATTTCTTATTTTTTAGATTTTTATTTCACTTAGCAAAAAGTTAAACAATGAAAATTAATTATAACAAAGCTAAGTGTTATAAAAGCTCTTTCAAATTTTTCTAAGTATTACTAGTGTTTAAAAATTTTAGATTTTTTTAAAAAAAAGGGTGATAAATTTTCAAAACTTGTCTACTTTTATCCCTCTTTAAAAAGTTAAGAATCAAACTCACTTGCTTTTCTGAAAAGTTCAGACTTGTTTAAAACTGGCTTATTTTTTGATAAATGGAAAAGGGGGAGAGTAGGAAATTCAAAGATTTCAAAATTAGGAAATTGAAAGTAAAAATCAAAATCTAATTCAAAAGTAAAAGGAAGCCCTGTATTAAGGGGGAGCTTCACAAAGTTTAAGTGTTAGCTTAAGTTATGCTTTTATTTGAATTTATGTAATTAAGCTTGCTCACTTAAACCTTTTGATATATTCATGCATTTGTTCTACTTAACTTTGAATTTGGGTTGCCATAATCAAAAAGGGGGAGATTGTTGGTGCGGGAAGCATCCGACGATCGAACCTAAGTTTTGATAATGGCAAAGGATTCAAAGTTAAGTCTTGTTGTTATCTAACATGTTGAATGAGTCTTTCAGGAAAGTCCTAACTGCGGTTAGGCAGGTGAAAACCCTAGGGGGTGGTAACCTTAGGTCCTAGGGGGCGGTAACCCTAGGTGGAGAAAAGTCCTAGCTGCGGTTAGGCAAAGGGAAAACCCTAGGGGGTGGTAACCCTAGGTCATAGGGGGTGGTAACCCTATGCGGAAAGTCTTGGCAGGTCGATGGCTTCAGGCAAAAGTCCTAGGGGGTGGTAACCCTAGGTGGAAAGTCCTGGTGTCGCGAACCAGGTGAAAGACTGGACTAGCCGGGAAGCGGATGTCCAGCAGAAAGTCCGGAAGCGTCGAGTGCTGAGCAAAAGTCCAGTCGATCTGGAGGATCGCACTGGCAACAGGTAAATCTCCTGAGTGGAGTTGGTGAGGACGCGTTCCCCGTAGAGGGAACAGTAGGCGTCGGGTCGACCTAGGGTTTCCGGTTGGAAACCCGAAGTCAGACTCGGACAGTCCGGAGACTGTCTATACTTTATTTATCATGTTTATTGTGCTAACTTTGTGCTGCAGGATAGTGTTTGGGACTAACGTATCTTGCAGGTGCAAAAGAGCAACCGAAAGCCTCGGATGAACAGTGTCTGAGGCGCCTCCATGGAGCTTGGAGGCGCCTCGGGTGCAAAAGCTGAGCTGGCTTCCAAGCACCACTGGAGGCGCCTTGAAGCAGGTAGAAGGCGCCTTGGAAGGCGCCTTGAGAGGGATATAAGGCGCCTTGAATGGATGAAATTTGACCAGGTCAGTTTTGATCCACGCGGAAGACCAGGCAGCATGGAGGCGCCTTGAACAGCCTTCAAGGCGCCTTGAACACCCTTTATAAGGGGGTTTCGACCAGCACTTCAGTACAACACATTCCAAGTCTTCTCTCTTCAACGTGCTGCTCCGAAAGATGCCCGGAAGTGCTGCCACAAGTCTCCGACGACCCGAAGCTTCAAAATTCTACTGTTGTCGTCGGTATAACTAGTTTTTCCATTTACTTGTACTTCATCTTGTAATCATTTTATCGAGCTTATAGTTGTTGCCCACCGGAAGCGATCAAGGATCGCGGGCCTTCGAGTAGGAGTCGATCAAGGCTCCGAACGAAGTAAAAATCCTCCTGTCTCTGTGTGCTTGTTTTTTTTTATTCCGCTGCTTAATTACTCCGATAATTCTTACGATTCCGATAATCGAATAAAATAGCCACGAGCGCTATTCACCCCCCCCTCTAGCGCGGTCTCGATCCAACAGATCTGACTGGTATCTTCTTGTCATACTTAACGTATACGATGCATCTAGATGAGTACAAAACATGGCGTACATGATAGACCCTATAGTAGATGCATAAGGAATCTGATCCATGTAGTCCCATTCTTCCTTAGAAGAAGGGCATTAAGTCTTTGAAAGACTGACACCATGCGGCATCAGCAGGAATCCCTTCTTAGAATTCTGTATGATAAAACTTTTAAGCATCTTGTCAATATATGTACTCTAGTAGACCAAGACATCCCCTAGATCAATCTCTATAGATCTTGACGCCTAAAATATAGGTTGCTTCTGTTAGTATTAGCCATAATACCAATTATGAGATAATTGTAAAGGGCACATTTTGTATCATATATCACTATTAATAAAAGGCAAAGGTTTTGGTTATTATATTTATTTTAGTTCAGTGCCAATTGAATAAGTATAATAATGTCCTTGGGTAGTAGGTTATTTTCTACAGTATATCAATTGGTTGAATTGATAGTGAGATATTGTAGAGAACACTACTCTTAACTATTCCTAGTCGAGCATTAATATACAAGGATAATATTAATGCATCGAAACTAGCATGTAGGTCAATGGATGACATGATCTCACAAGTCATGGATATGAGATATCAGGTTGACACATGAGTATATATTAGAGAATATATACTGAATGATCCACCAGGAGAATGCTTCATGGATCATCGTATAAGTATCATAAACATTCTCATGTGACTATTGGTATAAATAGTCCTTAGACCCGAAGTAACTACGGTTCCCTACATAAGGAGTTGTATACTTTGGTATCATCAAACGTCACACATAACAGGGTGGACTATAAAGTCGATCACTGGGTATGCAATGAATTATGCGGAGGGATGTGAGTGATGTAGATGAGATCTATCCCTTCCATATGACGGAAGCGATATCTGTGGGTCCCTTGATTAGTAGGACACAAGAAAGCATGGCCATGCGTAAATAAGTCAATACGAGATATTGAGCTTATTTGATTAAGTGTGTCTACTTGGAGATCAAGAAACGCAATGATTGATAAGAGGATGACACGGTCTATGCCTCATTGATCAATCTAGATATCAAGGATAGAGGGACCAAGTCATACATGTTGATAGCCATAGACAGGTTAGGTGGATCTCGACTTTCTCGTCACTTGGGTAGCAATGATGCCTTGCTAGATGTCACTCATTGTTTATGTATCGCAAATGTTGATTTGGGAACAATGCCAACGTTACGAAAGCCTATAGGGACACACACAAAGAACAAGTTGATATGGAGATGAGTTTATGCGTTGAATCAATGGATTAAGTGTAATATGAATTTGACTCATTGAGTTAGACTCAAAGGGATCCATGTAACACCCATGGAATACTTAGCAGAATTTTAGATATATTTTTATCATAATAAAAATAAATAGGCCTTATGTGTAAATTTGCAAAAATAATAAAACAAAATAGAACCAAAAAGAGATGACCAAGGCTTGAACCTTGGATCTCTTATTAGATATATGTAGATGTAAACCAATAGACTAAGAGAAGTTATTATTAAAGAGAGAAGTAACAATATAGTTAAGAGTAAGAGAAGAGTTGTGTTTTTTCATTGTGAAGGAGAAGTTAGAGTTGCCTTCTCCCTCTCAAAAGAAAGAGGATTCTTGCTTCCTCTTTTCATTAAGGAGAAATAAAAGAAAAGAGAAGGAAAAGTACATTTTCCCTTCCTTCTCTCACGAGGAATAAAAAGGAAATTAAGGATGAAAACTCATTTTCTCCTCTTCCTTCTCCCTCCTCCTCTTCACCGTGACCAAGACTTCCCCCACCTCTCCATGCCGAAATCCAAAGTAAAGGAGGACCCCTCTCTAGGAAGGCTCCACAAGCAGGATCCCTTTTCCTTAAGCAAATAAGGATGTAAGTATTCCCTCACCTGTGGTACAAGTTGCTTACGGTGTTTTCGAAAGATTAGAACTCTTGGAAATAAAAATAAAAAGAAGTGAAGAAACCATGCTCATGAGTCTTAGTAGGAATTTGATGTGCGTAGATTATATACTCTTTTATGCATACTTTGACGCACATCTACTTGTATTTCATTGACATAATCTATGTTTATTGCACCCTATTTCATTAGAATGTCATACTTTCATTATATTCTGTTCGGAGATCTACTCTTTGCTTATTTTGATTGACAGGACGTGATTTGGAGTAAAAACAGAGTTTAAATGAAGTCTAGAGCTTCCAGAGTGACATGGGCATGAAAAACTATGTTTTCTTCATGTTCTGGCTGTGTAGAACTCACATGGGCGTGTTAAGGCCGTGTAGGGGTCATGTTGGGGCCGTGTGAACCTCACACGGCCGTGTGAAGGCCGTGTGAGGTTTTCTGCACTGCAGACCGAAACTAAAATGGCCATAACTTTGTGCTCGGTTGGAGATTTGGGATGTTCTTTATACCGACTTGTAGATAACTTCAAGATCTACAACTTTGATGAAGACTTCAACGGGAGAAAACCCCATATTAGTGTCCTAAAAGATGTTGTAATGAAATATAACTATTCAAAGCTAAGACAAAGGGTGTGCAAGGGCCATGCAAGGGGGTGTGTGCTGCACATGGCCAAGTATGGCATCCAGTGCTGAAACCTTACAAGGCCGTGTAAATCTACATGGCCGTGCAAAGAAAACAGAAGCAGAACCTCACATGACCGTGTTCCGCACACGGCCGTGTGAGGTTGGCAGAGAAGGAAGTGGTGCAGGCCGTGTGAGCCTCACACGGCCGTGCCACGGGGCCGTGTGGCACCCGCGCCAAGCCTATAAAAGGGGTTTTCTTCCCCTTTTCTCACATCTTGGGCTGGTCTTTGGCTTGGGGCTCTTCCCCATTGCTTGGGGAAGGGTTTTCCCCCTTGGGGGAACCCTAGATCTTCGATCATTCGTCGATCCGTCCACCTCCGGAGCAAAGATTGCATCCAAGAAGACCGGTGCTACATGGATAAGCTTTCCCTTCTCTTCTCCTTATGTTTTGAGTTGTAGATAGCTTTATTTCTTGTCTCTTGATTGTAATTATCTTGCAATGGAGTAGATCTCTAGATCTAGGATGTAGGAAGTATTTGTGATGAGATGAATGATGTAAAACTATGAAGACACCATGATTCTATTCAATGACTTGTTGATGCATTGTTCTTGTTTGATGTAATGTGATTGTATGCAAACCTTTGTGGATTTGTCATTTTCTTGTTTCCATGATATTGCCTTGTTTGTACCTATTTGATCTTGTGTGGAATATGGTGATTTGGCTTAATGACCATGCTTGATTGAATGTTTGGATATCTTGTGGACTTTGTAAAGATAAACTCTCACTCGATCATCCGAGGGATCCACGTGACAGGTGCAAGCCCGTGTAAGGATGTTTGAGAGATAATCTTGAAGAGGAAATAGGAATATTCAAGAGAGTAGGATGGATCTTGTGATTAGTTTCTTGTATCTTGATAGATTAATAAGTTGTGGGCTTCTATGTTGATATCCGAGGAAGGCATAGTAATAGGTGCGCTTCTGTGTAAGGACAACGTAGGTTCACGTCTAATTGATCATATCTAGATACATTTCTCAGTCCTTAGCCGGTTATCTATTGCAAGAGAGAACCGGCAACTTTCTACAAGTGTTTGGCAATTGAGGGATAAGAATTGGTGAACCATTTACATTGAATAACATCACAAAGAAACCAAAATCCTAGTATCTATTCCCCTCCATTCACTACGCTCATTCTCTCCCTTCTTACTCTCTTTCTTTTCTCTTCTATTTCTTATCCTAACATTTGTAAACCACTTTTCGATTGTCTAGATAATTCACCGTGCGAAGTTAACTAATGCTTAATCAACAGTCCCTGTGGATACGATAATCTTTTATATTACTTGCGACATTTCCGTACACTTGTGGAGAGAGAACAAGTTTTTGGCGCCGTTGCCGGGGACTGTTTTCGATTAACATTAGTTGATTAGCATATGAGTTACTCCAGACATTTTTCTTTTTCTTTTTGCATTTTCTTTCTTGGTTTCATTATGCATTTTTTTCCTGCAATTTAAATTCTACATTTTATTTTTGTTACTTCTACATGTCTATCTTGTTTTGGCTATAATCATTTAGATGGACATGTATAAACTGATTACTAGATTGAAAGCTCTATTTCAAAAGTTTGACCAAATGTTTGTTGGGAACTCTAGTACTCTTTTCTGTGAATTTTGTTGTGCAACTGGTCATATATATGATAATTGTCCAATATTGCTTGACCGCCCATATAGAATGCATGTTGAAAGAAGGGGTGTTTTCTCTAACTTTAATCATAGGTCAGAGCAAAATTTTTGTAAAGCTTGCAATGAAATAGGCCATTCAATTGAGAGTTGCTACAAGCTATACAATTTGGGATTATCAATAGATGAACTCGATAGAAAGATAGATGAAATGGCTTCATCAAATTCACACACATATGACTCTGACTCGAATGACCCCTAATTTTCATCATTTATGGATAGAGTGTTGAAAGGTTTAGAGGAGGTTCTATCTATTCAAGCTGAATCACGCAAGGACATCAAGAAAATGCATGCTATACTTGATAGTATAGACTCAACCAATAATAGAATATCAGCTAATCTTGAGTCTATGATAAGAAAACGTTGTGATGAGCTTGAGGATCATGAATCTAAGATTTTGATAAAGGAGTGCATCACTTTAACTCCATTACCTCCTAATATTGAAGATCTAGAAGAACCTTCCCTTCCTACATCTGAATCAATTTATAGTCATGTTGTGGAGGGATGTGTAGGGATGACCCAAGAATCACTCCCCTTAATCACACAACCATTAGTCACTTTAGATGATGTAGGACATGAATTAGTTGAAGTTGAGAGTGTAGGGACTTGTGCAATAGAAGCTAAGTCTCAAGAATCACATCTTTTAGAAAGACTACCACTTGAGCCACGAAATTCCTTATCTAAATGTCAAACCATGCTTGATGACTTTCTTACATTAGTGATTGGTAAAAGTCAAATTTCAATTAATTTTTCTATCGTTACTAATCAATTCTTTTTTGAGCATGATGGTGGCAGGACATACATTGCACAAGAGTCACAAGGTAAAGATAGTGTTGAACCTTTGAAGGAGAGCTTATTTGTTGAAAAACTGAGAACCCTTGGTAAGAAGGTTCTAAAATATCTTACCCCTTCAAGAGCGAGATTTCGATGAATCTAATGAGGTGGTCGAGCTAATGACCTTAAACAAGCGCTTCTTGGGAGGCAACCCAAGTTTATTTTCCTTGTTTTCTTTTATGTCTTTAGTTCTTTCTTTATAATAAACATGTATCCTCTACTTAATTTTTCTTGTCTATCTTATTTTTGTAGAATTCAAAGTTGTGGAGGAATGTGAGCATTGGAGAGAGGTGTATTTTTAAAACATGAATGTCAACCATTTGGAGCTCATCACTTGGTAACTTCTCTAAATTTCATGAATATTCTCCACATTATTTTTAGTTTTCATTGGGACAATAAAAAGTTTAAGTCTGGGGGGATGCATTAGATGCAATTGATTTAGTTTAGTTTTTTGCATAATAAATTTTTTGTTTTTGCTAGTTGCATCATTCATCATATCATGATTGTTTGTTCCTTAATGTAAAATACTAGCACATTTGTTCTAGATTTATGTGGTTGATTGGTTACTTATGGTGCTAGTATGTTTAGTGATCTTTCTTTTTCTATCTATGATAGCATGAAGTGAGCAATGTGTTTACTATAAGAGTTTAAGTATTGACCTTGTTTTAGGACCTTTATACACTTTGCCTAGTTTTGATGGTAGATAACTCTGAAAATAGTCATGATTCATAAAACTTGTTTAGTACTAGTGTTTTCATGGTGATTTCCCAAACTACATTTTGGTTACTGGATGATGCTCGAATCATGTCAACTCATTTGGAAAAATCAAAATATCCCAACATTTGCACTTATATGCATTTGTGTTCAAGTGTTGCATCTTGCAATCACTCAAAAAAAAAATGAAATGATGAAAAAAAATGAATAAGGGATATAAAAAATAGTTGTCGTGAGTGGAAATTAGCAAGTTACCCCTTTGAGACCGAGTTAGGTTACTGGGGAAATAACTGCTATATTTTTCTTGATATCGAGCACACCTTTGAGACCTTGGGTAGATTGAGAATGATGAACCAAGCGTGTGGCAGGTAAGTGTCTATCGTTGGAAGCATAAGGAACACAATTTTATGACGACTTGACTAGGCTTAGGGATTGAAACTTGATAAACATAGGTCACTCTCGCACTGAGCACGGAGGACTACTATTTAGGTCATACTCAAACTACTTTTGTATCTTACTCACCAATGAAATCATTTGAAAGGATTAGATTGACTTGCTAGAGATTATGATGCACTATTTAACCATATGAATCTAGATTGTGGGTTTTGCTTGAGGACAAGCAAAAGTTTAAGTCTGGGGGTGTGATGTGCGTAGATTATATACTCTTTTATGCATACTTTGACGCACATCTACTTGTATTTCATTGACATAATCTATGTTTATTGCACCCTATTTCATTAGAATGTCATACTTTCATTATATTCTGTTCGGAGATCTACTCTTTGCTTATTTTGATTGACAGGACGTGATTTGGAGTAAAAACAGAGTTTAAATGAAGTCTAGAGCTTCCAGAGTGACATGGGCATGCAAAACTATGTTTTCTTCATGTTCTGGCCGTGTAGAACTCACATGGGTGTGTTAAGGCCGTGTAGGGGTCATGTTGGGGCCGTGTGAACCTCACACGGCCGTGTGAAGGCCGTGTGAACCTCACACGGCCGTGTGAAGGCCGTGTGAGGTTTTCTGCACTGCAGACCGAAACTAAAATGGCCATAACTTTGTGCTCGGTTGGAGATTTGGGCTGTTCTTTATACCAACTTGTAGATAACTTCAAGATATACAACTTTGATGAAGACTTCAACGGGAGAAAACCCCATCTTAGTGGACTAAAAGATGTTGTAATGAAATATAACTATTCAAAGCTAAGACAAAGGGTGTGCAAGGGCCATGCAAGGGGGTGTGTGCTGCACCTGGCCAAGTATGGCATCCAGTGCTGAAACCTTACATGGCCGTGTAAATCTACACGGCCGTGCAAAGAAAACAGAAGCAGAACCTCACATGACCGTGTTCCGCACACGGCCGTGTGAGGTTGGCAGAGAAGGAAGTGGTGCAGGCCGTGTGAGCCTCACACGGCCGTGCCACGGGGCCGTGTGGCACCCGCGCCAAGCCTATAAAAGGGGTTTTCTTCCCCTTTTCTCACATCTTGGGCTGGTCTTTGGCTTGGGGCTCTTCCCCTTTGCTTGGGGAAGGGTTTTCCCCCTTGGGGGAACCCTAGATCTTCGATCATTCGCCGATCCGTCCACCTCCGGAGCAAAGATTGCATCCAAGAAGACCGGTGCTACATGGATAAGCTTTCCCTTCTCTTCTCCTTATGTTTTGAGTTGTAGATAGCTTTATTTCTTGTCTCTTGATTGTAATTATCTTGCAATGGAGTAGATCTCTAGATCTAGGATGTAGGAAGTATTTGTGATGAGATGAATGATGTAAAACTATGAAGACACCATGATTCTATTCAATGACTTGTTGATGCATTGTTCTTGTTTGATGTAATGTGATTGTATGCAAACCTTTGTGGATTTATCATTTTCTTGTTTCCAAGATATTGCCTTGTTTGTACCTATTTGATCTTGTGTGGAATATGGTGATTTGGCTTAATGACCATGCTTGATTGAATGTTTGGATATCTTGTGGACTTTGTAAAGATAAACTCTCACTCGATCATCCGAGGGATCCACGTGACAGGTGCAAGCCCGTGTAAGGATGTTTGAGAGATAATCTTGAAGAGGAAATAGGAATATTCAAGAGAGTAGGATGGATCTTGTGATTAGTTTCTTGTATCTTGATAGATTAATAAGTTGTGGGCTTCTATGTTGATATCCGAGGAAGGCATAGTAATAGGTGCGCTTCTGTGTAAGGACAACGTAGGTTCACGTCTAATTGATCATATCTAGATACATTTCTCAGTCCTTAGCCGGTTATCTATTGCAAGAGAGAACCGGCAACTTTCTACAAGTGTTTGGCAATTGAGGGATAAGAATTGGTGAACCATTTACATTGAATAACATCACAAAGAAACCAAAATCCTAGTATCTATTCCCCTCCATTCACTACGCTCATTCTCTCCCTTCTTACTCTCTTTCTTTTCTCTTCTATTTCTTATCCTAACATTTGTAAACCACTTTTCGATTGTCTAGATAATTCGCCGTGCGAAGTTAACTAATGCTTAATCAACAGTCCCTATGGATACGATAATCTTTTATATTACTTGCGACATTTCCGTACACTTGCGGAGAGCGAACAGAATTTAGTTAGGAAAGAAATTATGTGTGTGATGTTATGCTTGATCTTCTTATTAAGATGTTTATTGACCTTCTTTTACTTTTATAAGTTTCGGCCATAATGAGGATTTAGAGTTCATGAGGCTTAAAACTTAATCTAACATGCTCATGGATTTATTTATGATGTGTTATGAAATTGGCTAGAGATTCATGTTCATATGTTGTTTAGAAGTTATGTTCTTGCCTTGAGAAAGTTTCGGC
The DNA here is from genome assembly GCF_018446385.1 of Zingiber officinale. Classification (NCBI taxonomy): domain Eukaryota; kingdom Viridiplantae; phylum Streptophyta; class Magnoliopsida; order Zingiberales; family Zingiberaceae; genus Zingiber; species Zingiber officinale. Next base: position 44,791,364 of record NC_056007.1, on the reverse strand, counting down.
TATGATGAAGATTTAGAGTTCATGAGGCTTAAAACTTAATCTAACTTGCTCATGGATTTATTTATGATGTGTTATGAAATTGGTTAGAGATTCATGTTCATATATTGTTTAGAAGTTATGTTCTTGCTTGAGAAAGTTTCGGCCATGATGGAAATATTAGGGTTCATGAAACTCAAAACCTAAATTAGTATGCTCATAGACCTCCATATGATATGTTATGAAATTAGCTAGAGATTTATGTTTACATGTTTCTTATATGTTTACTTTTAAGCTTATGAAGTTTTGGCCATGATAGAGTTTTAGGGTTTCATCAAGCTCTAAACCTAATTTAGCATGTTCATAGGCTTCCTCATGATATGTTATCAAATTGGCTAGGTACTTATGTTCAAAGGTTGCTTATAAGTCAACTTCTTGTTGTATGATGTTTCGGCCATGATAACTTTTTAGGGTTCATGAAGGTCAAAACCTAAGTTAGTATGCTCATAGACTTTCTTATGATATGCTATAAAATGTGCTAGAAATTCATGCTTATATATTGCTTAGAAGTCCATTTCCTACTTGATGAGGTTTCGGCCATGATGAATTTTTAGGGTTTCATCAAGCTCCAAACCTAATCTAGCAAGCTCATAGATTTCTTTATGATATGTTATCAAATTGGCTAGGTATTTATGTTCATATGTTGCCAGAAGTTCACTTCTTGTTGTATGATGTTTCGTCTATGAGGAGGTTTTAGGGTTCATGGAACTCAAAACCTAATTTAGTATGTTCATAAACTTCTTATGATATGTTATGAAATTTTGCTAAGTATTCATGTGTATGTTGCTTATAAGTTATCTTTTGTTATGAACTCTATAACCTAGGATTCAAGGAAGTTTAAACTTAAACTTAGCAAGCCATAAATTTTCCTTATGATATGACATGAAAGTAGTTGCTGTTTTATGCTTATAAAGAACTTAGTTCATGCTCTTAAAGGTTCGGCCACAACTAAGTTAAAAGGCCTAGGAAGTTTAGAACTTATTACCTATGCTCATGATATTCTTTATAGTTTATGATATGAAATTAATTTAAGGTTCACATGCTTATATGTTGTTGTAACCTAAACTTAGCAAGGTGACTCTCGGCCACCATATATAGCTAGGGTTAGAGACCCAATCATGACCTAACTAGGTGTCTCACATACTAGAATATGGACTAAGAGATGCTAGTATATGTTTTCCATGTATGATTATGGTTGCCTACGATAATTCATGTACTTAATTAAGGATACTCATGGATTATGCATGATGATGACCCTTATGATATGTTTTATGTTTAAGTATGAATGTTTTATGATAAGATCAGTAACATGTTGATTATGTATGTTATGAATTATGCATGATATGATTCTTATGATGAATATGTACTCAAGCATGTATGATTTCAAAGATGTTGTATGCTCATTTATGTAAGATTATGAACCAAGCATGATAATGGTTTTATATGATGTCTATGTGCCAAGAATGTATGCCTTAAGATATGATAAGAAAATGGCAAAGAGTTGCTTCCCTTAAGTTGGGATTAAGAGCACTCTTCATGCTAAGACAAGAGCATGACATCTATGATGATATGATATGACAGTTATGATGATATGATATGCATGACATGTACTTTACTTTGTATGACTTGTACCAAGGGTGGGCTCCATAAGCGTCCCTAGACCGACGGACTATGAACGGGTCTAGTAAAAAGGGATGGGCTCCTTAGTACGCCCCTTGGCAGACGGACTATGAACGGGTCTAGATCCCTAGTAGGTTCGGGGCTACCTACCCTGTCCTAGGGATTGCGCGCATTTATGTATGTATATGGTACAAGCCGGACCCTTATGATGATGATACTATGTTCAAGTATTAAAAAGATATGTTTAAAGACATCTTGCACCCGACATGGCATATGTTTTAAAAGGACATTTTGCATAATGCACCCATGCATATATGATATGTTTCCTTATGTTTCATGTAATCTGATGATATGTTATGTTTCTCATGACTCTTCTTATTTGTTTCCTTTATTTCTGATATGTTAGAAACATGGTTCATAAGGATATGTTATGATCAGAAATTATGCTCACATTTCATATTGATAGATGATTATGTTTCAATGATTATATGCTTATATGATTATGCTTGAGATACGATTTTTGTGAGTAGGAAAGAATCTTACTGAGCTCGTGTGCTCATAGCTTACTTCCTTGTACCACAGATAAAGGCAAGGGATGGATGACCTAAGGGAGCTGCAGGAGAGGCAAGGAGGTGTGTGTGGCAGTGGCTCGGCTGAGACAAATAAGACCTGCTATAATATTTTGTTATGTTTGACATGAACCATTTGTATTTATATTACATTGCAGTATAACTTTATGATATTTCTGCTACCTTATGTTATAAGAAAGAAATTTTAAATATGCATGTATCCTGGAATAGTTAAGTAAGTAAGTAGCCCCGTCCCTTTGAGTAGCAGGGAGGGCGGGCGTTATAATCCAATTGTTGGATTAAGTCGAGTTGCTTGAGAATCAATGGATTGGGCTCATTGGGTGAACTTGAGTTCACCAAGGAAGTTGAATGGTCAAAATTAAACCATTAGATTGAATGGTTGATTTTGAGCCATTAGATTAGAAGATGAAAGGGTGGAGACTCTTGGTATACCATGGGATGGTTATAAATATCATTTGGATGATACTTTTGAGAAGATGAACAAGTGTTGAGACCCTTGGCATTCTTCTTTTTCCTCCTTCCCTTTCTTGGACGAAATCATCATTATGGTTGCTAGAACAACCTTGTGATTTCTTCTCCATCTTGCTTTGTTTGTGAGATATGCGAAGACAAGGCTTGTTCGTGTGGATACCGTAGAGGCACGGATGCTTGAATGCGGTGAGATCTGCATTTAAAGAAAGGTTGTTGTCAGGATTGCGAAGGGCACGCAACAAAGGTATAATCCTATCATGTAGCTTAGTATAGATTATGAATAGAAAATGTTTCTTTCCTTCACATGGATCTACTAGATAAGAGGATCTAGTAATTTTTGCACTTGTTTCCGCATCTTTGGCGTGTTAGATCCCAACAGTGGTATCAGAACCACTTGCGAAGGGCTATGCTAAGTTTTAGAATTTTTATATATGATATAGAAATTGCATGTTAGGGTTTACTGTGATTTGCAAAATCTTATGAGTTTCGGCCACACAAGACTCTTGGCTAGATTTTGTGTCTCGGGCAAATATTGGGTCTTGACCCAAATGGGTATTTTGCTGGGAACAAAATGTAGTTGGTGTGTGACCAATAAGGTCTCGGCTAGAGATGTTTTGTTGGCGTTGCGACTCATGATTTATTTGTTGAAATCGTAGTAAATTTATGTCATAAGAATATTGTGAATATATATGACATGGCGCATGGTTATGACCCTTTAACACCAATGTGATTGGATGTGTAATGTTGTAATTCATAATACGGCCTGCTTATCGTGCCTTCATCCCTTTTATTCCTGTTGTAATTAGATTACACTCGAATGTAACTCGAGTTTCTTTAGATTTTGTAATGTACAAAATTAGAAAGAGTTAGCCTTCTGGAAGACGGGTGAAAAGGAAGGAAGGACAACAACACACGACAACAAAGGAAGCGCTTAGAGAAGTGACTTAGACCTAGGTTGACTTATCACTCTTCTCATTGGCTTGAGAAGATCATAGTTTATTGGGGTCATAACCATGTCACATTTAAAATTTGTGTATATGTTTATATATGCCATGATATGCTATGAATATATGTGATACATGTGTAGCTATCGTAATTAAGTCCTTTACATATGCCTACCAAAGTTTGGTACTCACTACTACCTCGATCATTTGTAGTCAGGTTAGCCAAAGCAAAGTGACTCGTTTTATCTTGGTAGAGTGCGACTGGACAATTGTGATGTCCGACTATTGGACTTTGGGTGTGACTTAACTAAGTTGGGAACTTAGAGGCATATCCCATAAGATGTAAATCATATTATACTAGTCTTGGGTGATTAGCCAAAGCTAACTCAAGATGAGTAATAATATGGATTTCATAAGATGGGAAAACGAATAAACAGTTTTGTTCACCTAAGGATACAAGAGTTACATAGGATCTAATTGGTAAACGTTGTCTACCTAAGTTGTACTAAGTCTTGGGTGATTAGCCAAAGCTAACTCAAGATAAGGTATAATGTGGATCTTGTCCAATTGGTACACGTTACCTACCTAATTTATACAAATCTTGGGCGATTAGCCAAAGCTAACTCAAGATAAGGTATAATGTGGATCTTGTCCAATTGATACACGTTGCCTACCTAATTTATACAAGTCTTGTGCAATTAGCCAAAGCTAACTCAAGATGAGGTATAATATGGATCTTGTCCCACTATAATGTCTTTGCTTTTGGGTTTATAGCTAGTAGTGACTTCCTTCTATCAAGCTTTAGAATTCAGTAGAAGAATCATTTAATTAAAGGCCTAATTAAATTATCGATATATGATTCTGCATTATTTTTTCTAGATTACCATGTCGTCAAGTACATCGAATACCCTTTCTCTATGATCTATCCTTGATAAGGACAAGCTCAATGGAGCTAATTTCCTAGACTGGTATAGAAACTTGAGAATAGTTCTCAAACAAGAACGAAAACTGTACGTCTTAGAGTAGCTTATTCCTGAAGCACCCCTTGCTACTGCCACTAGAGTTGATAGGGATGCTGATAAGAAGCATAAAATGATGTATTAGATGTTCCATGCCTAATGCTCGCCACCATGAACCCTAAGCTTCAAAAGCAACATGAGAACATGGATGCTTATGATATGGTTGAATATCTTAGAAAACTATATCAAGGACAAACAAGGCATGAGAGATTTAAGATTTACATAGCACTGTTTCAAAGTAGAATGCAAGAAGAAAGTCCCATTGGGCCTTATGTGCTCAAAATGATCGGGTATGTGGAGAATCTACAAAGGTTGGGATTTCCACTAGGCCAAGAATTGGCCATTGATCTTATCTTGCAGTCGTTGCCTGATAGTTATAGTCAATTCGTCATGAACTACAACATGAATGAAATTGAGAAACCACTGCCTAAAATGTTGAGCATGTTTAGAACTGCTGAACTCAACCTTAAGAAGGCAAAGCTAGGTTCCATTTTGATGGTATCTAAGGGCAAAGGCAAGTGGAAGCCTAAAGGTAAGGGTAAGACCCAAGCCAAAGGCAAGGGCAAGGCTCATGCATTGAAACCCAAAGGTGGGGTTGCTAAGGAAGGAACCTGCTTCCAATGCGGTGAGACCAGACACTTGAAGAGGAACTACAAGGGATACCTAGAGGAACTGAAATGGAAGAAAAGTGAGACTTCTGCCTCAAGTATATATGTTATAGAAGTTAATCTATCTATTTCTTCTTCTTGGGTATTAGATATCGGATGTGCATCTCACATTTATACTAATGTGCAGGGGCTGAGAAATAGTAGAGTGTTGACAAAGGGTGAAGTGGACCTATGAGTAGGCAATGGTGAAAGAGTTGTCGTCGTCGCTGTAGGAACCTACTCCTTATCTTTGCCCACTGGGCTTGTTTTAGAACTTGAAGAGTGTTGTTATGTGCCTGCTTTAACGAAAAACATAATCTCTATTTCTTGATTAGACAAGAAGGGGTTATCGTTTTTAATAAAGGACAAATGTTGTTCTATTTATTTAAATTATATGTTTTATTGTAGTGCACCTCTAATAAATGGACTCTATGTTCTAGACTTTAGAAACTCAATCTATAACATTAATACCAAGCGGTTCAAATCTAATGATCTGAACCAAACATATCTCTGGCATTGTCACTTAGGTCACTTAAATGAGAGTCGCATATCTTAATTCCATAAGGATGGACTGTTGGACTCATTTGATTTTGAATCATATGAGGTATGTGAATCTTGTCTTCGAGGCAAGATGACAAAGACTCCATTTAGTGGACATGGCGAAAGGGCTAATGATCTGTTAGAACTCAAACATACTGATGTATGTGGCCCTTTCAGAATGGTAGCTAAAGGAGGCTATCATTACTTCATTACCTTAACTGATGATTTCAGTAGATACAGCTATATGTATCTGATGAGTCACAAGTCAGAATCCTTTGAAAAGTTCAAAGAATTCAAGAATGAAGTACAAAATCAACTTGGTAAGAGTATTAAAATGCTTCGATCAGATTGAGGTGGGGAATACCTTAGCCAAGAGTTTCATGACCATCTCATTGAGTGTGGGATCATATCTCAACTCACTCCACCTGGAATACCACAATGGAATGGTGTATCGACAAGGAGGAACCATACTTTATTAGATATGGTATGATCGATGATGAGTCATACAGATCTTCCTACTTCCTTCTGGGGGCATGCTATAGAGACAACCGCTTTCACACTTAACCGAGTTCCATCTAAGGTCGTTATAAAGACACCATATACGATACGGACAGGGAAGAGTCCCAATATATCTTTTATAAAGATTTGGGGTTGAGAGGCTTACGTTCGACGACAAGTCTCAGAAAAGCTAGGACCCAAATCAGATAAGTGCTACTTTGTTGGATATCCCAAAGAAACAAAGGGATATTACTTCTATAATCCCACACATGGCATGGTGTTTGTTGCCAGGACTGGTGTATTTCTAGAAAGGGAATTTATTTCTAGAAAAAGTAGTGGGAGTGAAGTTGATCTTGAAGATGTTTAAGATACAAGCACTGACACCTTGATGGAAATTGAATAGGTACCACAAGATGTTGTGGATCAAGATTTTGTTACACCATAAGAAGTTGTGGAACAACAACCTATTTAAGTAGCAAAAGCTCTACGCAGATCTGATAGGAATCGTCGTCAACCTGAGAGATATTCTATTCTCTTGTCTAACCACGGTGATGTAGAGATTATTGGTCTTGATGAGCCTACATCTTATCAGGAAGCTGTACAGGGCCCAGATTCTGAGAAATAGCTGGAGGCCATGAGATCCAAAATGGAATCTATGTACACTAACCAAGTATGGACTTTGGTTGATCCACCTCAAGGGATTAAACCCATTGGGTGTAAGTGGGTCTTCAAGGTGAAGACTGATATGGATGGAAATATGCATACCTATAAAGGTAGATTGGTGGTTAAAGGATTTAAGCAGGTTCATGGTATAGACTATGATGAAATCTTTTCACCAGTTACGATGCTCAAGTTCATTCGGATCATGCTTGCTATTGCTTCTTACTATGATTATAAGATCTGGCAGATGGATGTCAAAACCATATTTCCTAACAGAAATCTACTCGAGGATGTGTACATGACACAACCTTAGGGTTTTGTAGATCCAGAACATACTGGAAAGGTTTGTAAGTTGCAAAGATCCATTTATGGATTAAAGCAAGCTTCTAGAAGCTGGAATCTTCAATTCGATGATGTAATCAAAACGTTTGGTTTCATTAAGAATGAAGATGAACCTTGTGTCTACAAGAAGGTTAGTGGGAGCACAATCATCTTTCTCATATTGTATATAGATGACATGCTACTCATTGGAAATGATATCCCTACTCTTCAGTCAGTGAAGACTTGGCTTAGGAATTATTTTTCAATGAAAGACTTAGGTGAAGCAGTCTATATTTTAGGCCTTAAGATCTATAGAGATAGATCTAAAAGATTGCTTGGCCTAAGCCAGAGTACGCACATTGATAAGGTGCTTAAGCATTTTGCTATGGAGAATTCCAAGAAGAGATTCCAGCCTTTGTCACATGGTGTGAGTCTTTTGAAGACTCAATGTCCTTCTTCTAAGGTAGAAAGGGACCGCATGGATCAGATTCCTTATGCATCTGTCATAGGGTCTATCATGTACGCCATGCTTTGTACTCGCCCTGATGTCTCATATGCGTTGAGCATGACGAGCAGATACCAGTCAGATCCAGGTGAAGGTCACTGGACAGTAGTCAAGAATATTATTAAGTACTTGAGAAGGACTCAAGATTATTTCTTGATATTTGGAGGTAATGAAGAGCTTGTTGTAAAGGGTTACACCGATGCTAGCTTCCAAACTGATAAGGGTGATTACAAATCATAGTTAGGGTACGCATTTTGCTTAAATGGTGGTGCTGTGAGCTGGAAGAGTTCAAAGCAGGAGTTAGTCGCTGATTCTACAGCAGAAGCCGAGTACATTGCTGCATCAGCTGCAGCAAAGGAGGTTGTTTGGATCAGGAAGTTCATTACAGAGCTTGGTGTTGTTCCTAGTGTAGCGAACCCAATAGACCTCTATTATGACAATAATGGGGCTATTGCACAAGCTAAAGAACCTCACTCTCATCAAAGATCCAAACACATACTTCGGCAATTCCATCTCATTCGAGAGATCATCGATAGAGGAGATGTAAGGATATGTAGAGTCCCGACCGATGTTAACATTATGGATCCTTTGACTAAGGCTTTGGCACAGGAAAAGTATGATGGTCACACTAGGTCAATGGGTATTCGATACCTCAGTGATTGACACTAGTGCTAGTGGGAGATTGTTAGTATTAGTCCTAGTACCAATTATGAGATAATTGTAAAGGGCACATTTTGTATCATATATCACTATTAATAAAAGCCAAAGGTTTTGGTTATTATATTTATTTTACTTCAGTGCCAATTGAATAAGTATAATAATGTCCTTGGGTAGTAGGTTTTTATTTACAGTATATCAATTGGTTAAATTGATAGTGAGATATTGTAAAGAATGTTAGTTAGAGCCCTAGAGCCAATCATTTGATGATTGTTATATGGACTCGTTGTATCATATTTCTTATATATAAAGGTATTTGTTTATGGTTATTATACTTACTTGTATTTGTGCCAAATAACTAAGTATAATAACGTCCTTGAGTAGAACGTTCTTACCTATATCAATCGATTGGTTGAATCGATAGTAAGATGATATAGGAAACACTACTCTTAATCATTCCTAGTCAAGTAATAACATTCAAGGACAATGCTAATGCGACGAGACTAGCATGTAGGTCAACTCGATGACTTGATCTCACAAGTCATGGATATGGAGATATCAAGTTGACACATAGGTATGCATTGGAGAATGTATACTGAATGACCCGCCATGAGAAAGTATCATGGATCGTTATATGAGTGTCATATACTTTCTCATGTGACTATTAGTCCTTGGACCTGAAGTCACCATGGTTCCCTACATAAGGAGTTACATACTTTGGCTTTGTCAAAAGTCACCCGTAACTAGGTGGACTATAAAGGCGATTACTGGGTATGTAACAAATTATGCGGAGGGTTGTGAGTGATGTAGATGAGATCTATCCCTCGTATATAATGGGAGTAACATCATTATTCTTGATAGAGTGAGACCACTAAGTGCATGGCCATGCCCAAATGAGTCAATATGAGATGTTGAGCTCATTTGATTAAGTGAGTCTACTTGGGATTCAAGATTTAGATTGATTAGAGGATGACACGGTCTATGCCTCATATTGATCAATCTAGATGTCAAGGATAGAAGGACACTTGTTATATATTGTGAAGAGTCACAATTAGTAGTCACAAGGTGATGTTGGATCTCAACATTCTTGTAACTTGGGTAGTAATGATGTGTTGCTAGATACCGCTCATTACTTATGCTTCTAAAAGGGTTTAGGAGCATTGCCAATGTTACAAGAACCTATAGGGTCACACACAAAGGGTAATTAGTTGGAGATTAGGTTCATTTGATGAACCAAGAAGATTAGGTTCATATGATGAACCAAATTGGATTAAGAGTAATCCAAATTAAACTAATTGAGTTGGACTCGATTTGATTCATTTGTTCAATGGATCTAATTTAGATTATGTTTCATTAAATCAATTTAATCAATGAATAGAGATTCATTATATTAAATTGGCTTGAATCAATAGTTAGATTTGATCAACCAATGGGAGAATTTAAGTCAAGTTTGACTTGACTTGAGAGGAAGATGAAGGTTCAAGTTTGACTTGACCATTTGCCACCTCATTTGTGAGTTGACATTAAGTGGGCTAATTATGATGTGCCACCTCATCAAGGCTAGCACATGTGTGTGCCACCTCATGAGGGAGATCAAGAGTTGTGACTCTTGATATCCCATGGAGGTTTAAAAGCCTTTCTTGGAAGTGGCCGGCCACTTGAGTGCTTGTGTGAGTTTCATTTTGTTTTGGTAAGTCCCATCTTCTTCCTTTTTTCTTCTCTCCCTCTCCTCCTCCTTGGCCGAGACCTTCAAAGGTGCTAGCACACCTTTTGTTTGGTTTCTCCATCTTTTGTTTGCTTGGATACACATAGAGGGTTGTACACTTGACAACCTTGAGATCCGGCGAACCTTGGACGAGCGAGATACGCGAAGGGCTTCACTATAAAGGTATAAGTCTCTTCCTTGTAGATCTAGTGTAGATCTAGGCTAGAAAACACGTACACAAAGTTTTACAAAATTTTATAACTTCGCACGGATCCGGTGGCATGGGATTCGGGGTTTCCACAACGCAAAAAGCGGATTTTACGGCCCGAAAACCCCAATAGTGGCATCAGAGCTACGTGCAAAGCGTCTATGTGTTTTATTTGTATTTTTATGAAAAATATCAGTTCCGTAACTTTCTGTATATTTATGATTTTTATGTATTTTATGAGTATTTTTCTCATAGAAGCGAAGCAACAAGTGTTTGAACACTTGTAGGCTTCGACTACCGAGAAACACCTTCCGAATCGGCAAGGTCTCGCCCAAAATGATTTGGGACAGTGGGCTAAGACGCTGTAGGATCACTTAGGAACACTTGTGATGGTTATATCGCAAGTAGGGGTGCTGCCCCTAACCCCGCAAGGGTCTTCGTTCCGCGATTGCGCCCGAAAATCGCTAATTGGGACCGCCGGGAAGTTGCGACTCATAAAATCGTAAAAATATTAGAAAAATTATAGAAATTTATGGAAATCACATAGTTTATAATTATGTATCATTTTGTGATGGTCATGGCCCAAAGAACCTAATTTGATTGGAAATATGTGTTGTAATTCATAATATGGCTTGCGCGCCATTTTTGTGTGTTTGTGCGTGTTGTACTTGATTTGCGACCTGCACGTCGTGCCCTTCTATTTATATTCCTGTTATAAAATAGTTTTAGACTCGAATGTAACTTGAGTTTCACCTTTTGTAATGTGCAAAAATTGGAGCAGTGGAAGGTCCACTTGAGACGGAGTTATGAGGACGGTGCGAGCAACACATGACGGTCAAAGGGAGGAGCTTGAGGAAGCTATTGACCCTAGGTTGACCAACCGATCTTCTCATTGGCTTGAGAAGATCGTAGTAGGGTCATGACTAATCACAAAATTTAATTAATTGCTTGTGTGTGTATGTGATGCATTCTAGATTAGTAATTAATTAGTGCCTTAACGATTAGATTAGATCTAAATCGCGCACATGATGCACCTCCATGATTAGATTAGATCTAATTCGCGTATATGATACACATCGTCGATTAGATTAGATCTCAATGGCATCAACTCGAAATGCCTACCATGCCGTCATACCCATCACTACCTCGATCACATGTTGTTGTTGAATTTGCCAAAGCAGAGCAACTCATATTATCTTGGTAGGGTGCGGAGGGACAATCTTGGTCCCGCCTATCAATGCATGGGTGAGTACAACTCAATTAGATTGAGTAACTAGTTAACTCAATTGGATCGAGTTTAACTATAGGCATTTTCCAATGGTTGGTAGATAGGTTAAAATCACATTTATATTAATTTTTGGGCGATTTAGCCAAAGCTAACTCAAGTTTTAATATATATGCGGATCTTGATCCTATAAACAAGAGTTGCATAGAGATGTAATTGGTAATTAGTTACCTACTGATCATACTAAGTCTTGGGTGATTTAGCCAAAGCTAACTCAAGGCATAGTATGATGTGGATCTTGTCCCGTACGAATTATAGCTAGTTAGAATCTAGTAAGTGTGGTTTGACCACGACTATGACTTGATTTTACAAAAATCTATAATTCAGTGGGAGCATCATTTAATTAAAGACCTAATTAAATGATTAATAGAATATGATATTTATTTTTTGTATTTTTCTGTTGTAGATTGCCATGTCATCAAACACGAACTCCTTCTCCCTGCGTTCGGTCCTCGATAAGGACAAGCTCAATGGAGCTAACTTCCTGGACTGGTACAGAAATCTGAGAATAGTTCTCACTAAGGAAAGAAAACTGTACGCCCTGGAGAAGCCCATTCCCGAGGCACCTACTGCCACTGCCTCGCGAGCTGATCGAGATGCTTACAAGAAGCATCAAGATGACGCATTAGATGTGTCATGTCTTATGCTCGCGACCATGAACTCTGAGCTTCAGAAGCAACACGAGTTGATGGGCGCTTATGATATGGTTGAACAGCTTCGTCAACTATATTAAGGACAAGCGAGGCACGAGAGATTTGAGATCTCTAAGGCACTGTTTCAGTGCAAGATGCAAGATTCAAGATGGGACGCCCGTAGGCCCATATGTACTCAAAATGATTGGGTACATAGAAAACCTATAGAGGTTGGGATTTCCACTTGGCCAAGAGCTGGCCACTAACCTAATCTTGCAATCCCTGCCAGATAACTATAGTCAATTCATTCTAAATTATAACATGAACGAAATTGACAAGCCACTGCCCGAGCTACTTATCATGTTAAGAACTGCTGAGCTCAACCTTAAGAAGGTTAAGCCCAACTCTATTCTGATAGTTTAAAAACACAAGGGCAAGGGCAAGCCCAAAGGTAAGGGAAAGTCCCAAGCCAAAGGTAAAGGCAAGGCACTGAAACCTAAAGGAGGGGTTGCCAAGGATGCTACCTGCTTCCACTGCGGTCAGACCGGGCACTGAAAGAGGAACTGCAAAGTGTACCTGGAAGATCTTAAGAAGAAGAGAAGTGAGACTTCCACTTCAGGTATATATGTTATAGAAGTCAATCTATCTATTTCTTCATCATGGGTATTAGATACCGGATGTGCTTCTCACATTTGTACTAATGTGCAGGCGCTGAGAAATAGCAGGTCATTGACGAAGGGCAAGGTGGACCTACGAGTAGGCAATGGAGCACGGGTTGCTGCTGTTTCTGTAGAAACTTATTCTCTATCTCTGCCCTCTGGGCTGGTACTAGAATTGGATGATTGTTGTTATGTGCCTGCTTTGACTAAGAACATTATATCAGTTTCTTGTTTAGACAAGAAAGGCTTTTCATTTATAATAAAGAACAAATGTTGTTCAGTTTACTTAAATGATATGTTCTATTATAGTGCACCTCTGATAAACAGACTCTATATTCTAGACCTTCAGAACCCTATCTATAACATAAGTACCAAGAGGTTCAAGTCAAATGACATGAACCAAACCTATATCTGGCACTGTCGCTTAGGTCATATTAATGACAAACGCTTATCCCAGCTCCATAAAGATGGTTTGTTGGACTCATTCGATTTCGAATCATATGAGACATGCGAGTCATGCCTACTGGGCAAGATGACTAAGACTCCCTTTAGTGGACACAGCGAGAGAGCGACTGACTTATTAGGACTTATACATAGTGATGTATGTGGACCTTTCAATGCCACTGCTAGGGGTGGTTATAGTTACTTTATTACATTTACTGATAACTTCAGTAGATATGGTTATGTGTATCTGATGACACATAAGTCAGAATCCTTTGAAAAGTTCAAAGAATTCAAGAATGAAGTACAAAACCAGCTTGTCTAGAGTATTAAGATACTTTGATCAGATTGAGGTGGAGAATACCTTAGCCATGAGTTTCGTGACTATCTAGCTGAGTGTGGAATCATATCCCAACTCACTCCTCCTGGAACACCACAGTGGAATGGTGTATCCGAAAGGAGGAATCGTACCTTATTAGATATGGTACGGTCAATGATGAGTCACACATATCTTCCCATGTATCTTTGGCGCTATACTCTAGACACAACAGCCTTCATTCTCAACCGAGTTCCATCTAAGGCTGTAATAAAGACACCATATAAGATATGGACTGGGAGAGATGCCCAGGTGTCTTTTATGAGGATTTGGGGTTGTGAGGCTTATGTTTGACGTCAAGTCTCGGACAAACTGGGACCCAAATCCGATAAGTGCTATTTTATTGGATATCCCAAGGAAACGAAGGGATATTACTTCTACATTCCCAGTCAACACAAGATAGTTGTGGCTAAGACTGTGGTATTTCTAGAAAGGGATTTTGTTTCTAGAAAGACTAGTGGGAGTACATTCGATCTTGAAGAAGTTCAAGATGTGGACTATAGCACTGAAGCCTTGATGGAAGTTGAACTGGAACCACAAAGTGTTGTGGATGATGTTGTTCCACAAGGAGTTGAGGAACCACAACCAGTTCAAGTAGACCTACCTCTTCGCAGGTCTGATAGGGTACGTCGTCTGCCTGAGAGATTCTCATTTCTCTTATCTGACCATGATGATGTTGTGCTCATTGAGGATGAGCCTACCTCCTATCAGGAAGCTGTGATGAGACCATATTCCGAGAAATGGCTAGAAGCCATGAGATCTGAGATGGAATCCATGTACACTAACTAAGTATGGACTTTGGTTGATCCACTTGAACGGGTCAAACCCATTGGGTGTAAGTGGGTCTTTAAAAGAAAGACTGACATGGATGGACTTATTTATAAGGGTCGCTTGATAGCTAAAGATTTCAAGCAAATTCATGGTATTGACTATGATGAAACCTTTTCTTCAGTAGCGATGTTTAAATCCATTCGGATCATGCATGCTATTGCAGCGTACCACGATTATGAAATCTGGTAGATGGATGTCAAAACTACATTTCTTAATGGAAACCTGCTCGAGGATGTGTACATGACATAACCTGAGGGTTTTGTAGATCCACAGCATACTGGCAAAGTATGCAAGCTGCATAGGTCCATTTATGGACTAAAGCAAGCTTCTCAGAGCTGGAATCTTTGATTCGATGATGCAATCAAACAGTTTGGTTTCATCAAGAATGAAGATGAACCTTGTGTCTACAAGAAGGAAGTAGGGAACACAGTTGTCTTCCTTATATTGTATGTGGATGATATACTACTCATTGGGAAAGACATCCCTTTGCTGCAGTCTGTCAAGACTTAGCTAGGGACTTGTTTCTCAATGAGGGACTTAGGTGAAGCATCCCGCATTCTAGGCATACAAATTTATAGAGATAGAACTAAGAGATTGCTTGGCCGAAGTCAGAGTACATACATTGACAAGGTATTACTTCGGTTTGTCATGCTGAACTCCAAGAAGGGATTTCTGCCGATGTCACATGGTGTAAGTCTTTCGAAGACTCAAAGTCTCTCTTCTAGAGAGGAGAGAGACCGCATGGATCAGATCCCTTATGCTTCAACCATAGGATCTATCATATATGTCAGGCTATGTACTCATCCTGATGTCACGTATGCTTTGAGCATGACGAGAAAATACAGTCAGATCCAGGTGAAAGTCACTGTATAGCAGTCAAGAATATTCTTAAGTACTTGAGAAGGAATAAAGAATATTTCTTTATATATGGAGGCGATGACGAGCTTGTTATAAAGGGTTACAGTGATGCTAACTTCCAAACTGATCAGGATGACTATCGATCGCAGTCAGGGTTCATGTTTTGCATAAATGGTGGTGTTATGAGCTGGAAGAGTTCGAAGCAGGACACAGTCGCTGATTCTACAACAAAGGCCGAGTATATTGCTGCATCAGAAGCAGCAAAGGAGACAGTTTGGATCCGCAAGTCCATTACTGAGCTTGGGGTGGTTCCTAGCATAGCTGATCCCATAGAGCTCTATTGTGACAACAATGGAGCAATTACACAGGCTAAGGAACCTCGCTCACACCAGCGGACCAATCACATACTATGGCACTTCCATCTCATTCGAGAGATCATCGATAGAGGAGATGTGAAGATTTGCAGAGTACACACTGAGGCTAACATCGCAGATCCCTTGACCTAGGCTTTGGCACAGAGAAAGAATGATGGTCACACTAGGTCATTGGGCCTTAGAGCCTATAATGATTGACACTAGTGCTAGTGGGAGATTGTTAGTTAGAGCCCTAGAGCCAATCATTTGATGATTGTTGTATGGACTCATTGTATCATATTTCTTATATATAAAGTCATTTGTTTATGGTTATTATACTTACTTGTATTCGTGCCAAATAACTATGTATAATAGCGTCCTTGAGTAGAACGTTCTTACCTATATCAATCGATTGGTTGAATCGATAGTGAGATGATATAGGAAACACTACTCTAAATCAATCCTAGTCAAGTATTAACATTCAGGGACAATGTTAATGCGACGAGACTAGCATGTAGGTCAACTCGATGACTTGATCTCACAAGTCATGGATATGGAGATATCAAGTTGACACATGGGTATGCATTGAAGAATGTATACTGAATGACCCGCCATGAGAAAGTATCATGGATCGTTATATGAGTGTCATCTACTTTTTCATGTGACTATTACTATGACTATTAGTCCTTGGACCTGAAGTGACCATGGTTCCCTACATAAGGAGTTACATACTTTGGCTTCGTCAAACATCACCCGTAACTAGGTGGACTATAAAGGCGATTACTGGGTATGTAACAAATTATGCGGAGGGATGTGAGTGATGTAGATGGGATCTATCCCTCCTATATGACGGGAGTGACATCATTATTCTTAATAGAGTGAGACCACTAAGTGCATGACCATGCCCAAATGAGTCAATATGAGATGTTAAGCTCATTTGATTGAGTGACTCTACTTGGGATTCAAGATTTAGATTGATTTGAGGATGACACGGTCTATGCCTCATATTGATCAATCTAGATGTCAAGGATAGAAGGACACTTGTTATATATTATGAAGAGTCACAATTAGTAGTCACAAGGTGATGTTGGATCTCAACATTTTTGTAACTTGGGTAGTAATGATGTGTTGCTTGATACCGCTAATTACTTATGCTTCTAAAAGGGTTTAGGAGCATTGCCAACGTTACAAGAACCTATAGGGTCACACACAAAGGGTAATTAGATGGAGATTAGGTTCATTTGATGAACCAAGAGGATTAGGTTCATATGATGAACCAATTGGATTAAGAGTAATCCAAATTAAACTAATTGAGTTGGACTCGATTTAATTCATGTGTTCAACGGATCTAATTTAGATTATGTTTCATTGAATCAATTTAATCAATGAATAGAGATTCATTATATTAAATTGGCTTGAATCAATGGTTAGATTTGATCAACCAATAGGAGAATTTAAGTCAAGTTTGACTTGACTTGAGAGGAAGATGAAGGGTCAAGTTTGACTTGACCATTTGCCACCTCATTTGTAAGTTGGCATTAAGTGGGCTAATTAAGATGTGCCACCTCATCAAGGCTAGCACATGTGTGTGCCACTTCATGAGGGAGATCAAGAGTTGTGACTCTTGATATCCTATGGAGGTTTAAAAGCCTTTCTTGGAAGTGGCCGGCCACTTGAGTGCTTGTGTGTGTTTCATTTTGTTTTGGTAACTCTCATCTTCTTCCTTGTTTCTTCTCTCCCTCTCCTTCTCCTTGGCCGAGACCTTCAAAGGTGCTAGCACACCTTTTGTTTGGTTTCTCCATCTTTTGTTCGTGTGGATACACATAAAGGGTTGTACACTTGACAACCTTGAGATCCGGTGAACCTTGGACGAGCGGGATACGCGAAGGGCTTCGCTACAAAGCTATTAGTCTCTTCCTTGTAGATCTAGTGTAGATCTAGGCTAGAAAACATGTACACGAAGTTTTACGAATTTTTATAACTTCGCACGGATCCGGTGGCATGGCATTCGGGGTTTTCACAATGCAAAAAGTGGTTTTTGCGGCCCGAAAAACCCAACAGAGAATACTACTCTTAACTATTCCTAGTCGAGCATTAATATACAAAGACAATATTAATGCATTGAGACTAGCATGTAGGTCAACGGATTACTTGATCTCACAAGTCATGGATATGAGATATCAGGTTGACACATGGGTATATATTAAAGAATATATACTGAATGACCCACCATGAGAATGTTTCATGGATCGTCGTATGAGTGTCATAAACATTCTCATGTGACCATTGGTATGAATAGTCCTTAGACCTGAAGTCGCTATGGTTCCCTACATAAGGGGTTGTATACTTTGGTATCATCAAACGTCACCCGTAACAGGGTGGACTATAAAGTGGATCACTGGGTATGCAATGAATTATGCGGAGGGATGTGAGTGATGTAGGTGAGATTTATCCCTTCCATATGATGGAAGCGATATCTGTGGGCTCCTTGATTAGTAGGACACAACAAATCATGGCCATGCGTAAATAAGCCAATATGAGATATTGAGCTTATTTGATTAAGTGTGTCTACTTGGAGATCAATAAACACAAAGATTGATAAGAGGATGACACGACCTATGCCTCATTGATAAATCTAGATATCAAGGATAGAGAGACCAACTCATACATGATGATAGCCACGGACATGTTAGGTTGGATCTCGACTTTCTTGTCACTTGGGTAGCAATGATGCCTTGCTAGATGCCCATCATTGTTTATGTATCGCAAATGTTGATTTGGGAACATTGCCAATGTTACAAGAGGCTATAGGGTCACAGACAAAGCACAAGTAGATATGGAGATGGGTTCTTGCGATGAATCAATGGATTAAGTGTAATCGAAATTTGACTCATTGAGTTAGACTTAAAGGGATCCAATTGTTGGATTGAGTCGAGTTGCTTGAGAATCAATGGGTTGGACTCATTGGGTGAACTTGAGTTCACCAAGGAAGTTGAATGGTCAAAATTGAATCATTGGATTGAATGGTTAATTTTAAGCCATTATATTAGAAGATGAAAGGGTGGAGACTTTTGGTATACCATGGGATGATTATAAATATCATTTGTATGATAATTTTGAGAAGATGAACAAGTGTTGAGACCCTTGGCATTCTTCTTCCTCCTTCCCTTTCTTGGCCGAAATCATCATTGTGGTTGCTAGAACAACCTTGTGATTTCTTCTCCATCTTGTTTTGTTTGTGAGACAAGCGAAGACAAGGCTTGTTCATGTGGATACCGTAGAGGCACGGACGCTTGAACGCGCTGAGATCTACTTCTAAAGAAAGGTTGTTGTCGGGATTGCGAAGGGAACGCAAACAAAGGTATAATCCTATCATGTAGCTTAGTATAGATTATGAATAGAAAATGTTTCTTCCCTTCATATGGATCTACCGGATAAGTGGATCTAATAATTTTTTTGCTGCGTTTCCACGTATTTGACGTGCTAGATCCCAACAGCTTCACATAAGTCCTTTATTGAGAAACAATTCCCAAGCCAAATTTTCACTAACTGAAGAGTAGGGATATCATTTCCAATGAGAAGTATGTCATCCACAAACAATATAAGAAAGATGACTGTACTCCCACTAACCCTCTTATAGACATAAGGTTCATCTTCATTCTTGATGAAACCAAACGCTTTGATTGCATCATTGAATTAAGGATTCAAGCTTCTAGAAGCTTGCTTTAATCCATAAATGGGTTGCAACTTGCACACCTTTTCAGCACACTCTGGATCGACAAAACCCTCAAATTGTGTCATGTACACATCCTTGAGTAGATTTCTATTGAGAAATACAATTTTAACATTTATTTGTCAGATCTCATAATCATAGTAAGCTGCAATTTCAAGCATGTTCTGAATAGACTTGAGCATCGTAATTGCTGAAAAAGTTTCATCATAGTCTATACTATGAATTTGCTTGAATCCTTTAGCTACCAACCTACCTTTATAGGTATGCATATGCCCATCCATGTCAATCTTCACCTTGAAGACTCACTTACCCCCAATGGGTTTGATCCCTTCAGGTGGATTAACCAAAGTTTATACTTGGTTAGTGTACATGGATTCCATTTCAGATCTTATGGCCTATAGCCATTTCTCAGAATCTGGGGCATGTACATCTTCCTGATAAGATTTAGGCTCATTGAGACCAACTAGCACTACATCACCGTTGTCAGATAAGAGAAAAGAATATCTCTTAGGTTGACGATGGGTCGTATCAGATCTGCATAGAGCTTGTGCTACTTGAATAGGTTGTTACTCCACAACTTCTTGCGGTGTAACAAAATTATGATCCACAACATCTTGTGGTACTTGTTTAATTTCCATCAACGCTTCGGTGCTAGTTTGTGTATCTTGAATTTCTTCAAGATTGACTTTACTCCTACTAATATTTATAGAAATAAACTCCCTTTCTAGAAAGACATCATTTCTGGCAACAAACACTTTTCCTTGTGTGGGATTATAGAAGTAATATCCCTTTGTTTCCTTGGGATACCCAACAAAATAGCACTTGTCCAATTTGGGTCCTAGTTTATCTGAGACTTGTCGTCGAACGTAAGCCTCACAACCCCAAATCTTCATGAAAGACATTTTGGGACTCTTTCCAGTCCATATTCTATATGGTGTCTTTATTACGGCCTTAGATGGAATGTGGTTAAGTGTAAAAGCGGTTGTCTCTAGAGCATGCCCCCAGAAGTAAGTAGGAAGATCTGTTTGACTCATCATCGATCGTACCACATCTAATAAAGTACGATTCCTCATTTCTGATACACCATTCCATTGTGGTGTTCCAAGTGAAGTGAGTTGAGATATGATCCCACACTCAACAAGATGGTCATGAAACTCTTGGCTAAGGTATTCCCCACCTCGATCTGATCGAGGCATCTTAATACTCTTACCAAGTGAGTTTTGTACTTCATTCTTAAATTCTTTGAACTTTTCAAAGGATTCTGACTTGTGTCTCATCAGATACACATAGTCGTACCTACTAAGATCATCAGTAAAACTAATGAAATAATGTTAGCCTCCTCTAGCTACTATTCTAAAAGGGCTACATACATCAGTATGTATGAGTCTTAACAAATCATTAGCCCTTTCGTTGTGTCCATTAAATGGAGTCATAGTCATCTTGCCTTGAAGACAAGATCTGCATACCTCATATGATTCAAAATCAAATGAGTCCAAAAGTTCATTCTTACGGAGTTAGGATATGCAACTCACATTTATGTAATATAAGTGACAATGCCAGAGATATATTTGGTTCAAATCATTAGACTTGAACCGTTTGATATTTATGTTATAGATTGAGTTTTCTAAGTCTAGAACATAGATGCCTTTCATAATCGGTGCACTACAATAGAACATATCATTGAAATAAATAGCACAACATTTGTCATTTATTACAAATGGAAGCCCCTTTTGGTCTAGACAAGAAATAGAGATAATGTTCTTAGTCAAGGTAGGCACATAACAGCACTCTTTAAGTTCTAAAAGAAGTCCAAAGGGCAAAGATAAGGAATATGCTCCTACAGCTATAACACAACTCTTGCACCATTGCCTACTCGTAGGTCCACTTTGCCCTTTGTCAATGATCTACTATTTCTCAACCCCTTCACATTAGTACAAATGTGAGATGCATATCCGGAATCTAATGCCCATGAAGAAGAAATAGATAGGTTGACCTCTATAACATATATTCCTGAGGTAGAAGTCTCACTTCTCTTTCATTTCAATTCCTCTAGGTATACCTTGCAGTTCCTCTCCGGTTTCCGGTCTCACCGTAGTGGAAGCAAGTTCCTTCCTTAACAACCCCACCTTTGGATTTCAGTGCATGAGTCTTTCCCTTTCCTTTGGCTTGGGTCTTACCCTTACCTTTAGGCTTCCACTTGCTTTGCCCTTAGACACCATCAAAATGGTACTAGGCTTTGCCTACTTAAGATTGAGTTCAGCAGTTCTCAACATACTTAACATCTCAAGTAGCGGTTTGTCAATTTCATTCATGTTGTAGTTCATGATAAATTGACTATAGCTATCAGGAAATGACTGCAAGATAAGATTAGAGGCCAATTCTTGGCCTAATGGAAATCTCAATCGCTGCAAGTTTTCTACATACCCAATCATTTTGAGTACATATGGCCCTACAGGACTTCCTTCTTGCGTTCTGCATTGAAATAATGCTTTAGAGATCTCAAATCTCTCATGCCTTGCTTGTCCTTGATACAGTTTTCTAAGATGTCAACCATATTATAAGCATCCATGTTCTCATGTTTTTCTCAGAGTTCATGGTGGCGAGCATAAGGCATGATACATCTAATGCATCATCTTGATGCTTCTTGTAAGCATCCCTATCAGCTCTAGTGGCAATAGCAGGGACACTTCTAGAATAGGCTGCTCTAGGATATACAGTTTCCTTTCTTTCTTGAGAACTATTCTCATGTTTCTACACCAGTCTAGGAAATTAGCTCCATTGAGCTTGTCCTTTTCAAGGACAAATCGTAGAGATAGTGTCTTCTATGTACTAGATGACATGGTGATCTACAACAAAAAAATTTAGAAATAGATATCATATTAAGATCATTTAATTAGGTCTTTAATTTAATGATTCTCCCACTGAATTCTAAAGCTTGGTAGGAGTAAGTCACTACTAGCTCTAAACCCAAATGCAAAGACATTCAAGTGGGGCAATATCCACATTATACCTCATCATGAGTTAGCTTTGGATAATCGCCCAAGACTTGTATACATTAGGTAGGCAACGTGTACCAATTGGACAAGATCCATATTATACCTTATCATGAGTTAGCTTTGGCTAATCGCCCAAGACTTAGTACAACTTAGGTAGACAACGTTTGTCAATTACATCCTATGTAACTCTTGTATCTATAGGTGAATAATACTATTTGTTCATTTGCCCATCTTATGAAATCTACATTATAACTCATCTTGAGTTAACTTTGGCTAATCGCCCAAGATTAATATAATTTGAATTTCATCATATGGGATATGCCTCTAAGTTATCAACTTAGTTAAGTCACACCCAAAGTCCAATAATTGGACATCACAATTTTCATGTCGCACTCTACCAAGATAAAACGAGTCACTTTGCTTTGGCAAACCTGACTACAAATGATTGAGGTAGTAGTAAGTACCAAACTTTGGTAGGCATATGAAAAAGGATCTAATTACGATAGCTACACATGCATCACATACATTCATGGCATATCATGGCATACATCAACATATATGCTAATTTAAATGTGACATGGTTATTGCCCCATCACTGCGATCTTCTCAAGCTAATGAGAAGATCGAAAGGTCAACCTACATCCAAGCATCTTCTCTGAGTGCTTACTTGGTCATCATGTGTTGTTGTCCTTCTCCTTTTTTCATCGTCATCTAGTAGACTAATTTCTCTCTAATTTGTATGTTACAAAATCTAAACAAACCTCGAGTTACATTCGAGGGTAGTCTAAATTTACAACAAGAATAAAAAAGAAGAGGCGTGACACACAGGCTGTAGTATGAATTACAACAGACACACACATCCAATCACATTGGGGTTAAAGGCCATAACCATGCACCATGTCATATAATATTCACAATATTTTATGACATAAAATTTACTATGATTTTAATAATAAATTATGAGTCGCAACGCCATGGCGGTCCTGAGACCCTACTACCCACAAAACCTTTCCGTTCACAATAGTATTTTGGCCGAGACTAGTTTGGTCAAAACCTAGTTTGGTTAAAACCTTGGATAATCGAGACATAGTTTGGTCGAAACCTAGTTTGGCCGAAAACTTTGTATGGCTGAGACCTAGTTTGTTCACAACTACTTTGTTTTGGTCCCAACAAAACAAAGGACTCATAATCTTGTAAATCACAGTAAACCTATCATGCATATTTCTATATCACATATAAAATTCTAAAACTTAGTATATGCCTTCGCAAATGGCTCTGATACCACTGTAGGGATCTAGCGCACTAAACACACTTAAGCGCAGCGAAAAATTAACTAGATCCTTTCTAGAAGATCCATGTGAAGGAGAAAACAATCATATACTAAGTTTTACATGAGAAGTATACCTTTGTTGTGTGCCCTTCGTAATCCCGACAGTAACTTTTCTTTGGATGCAGATCTCAACGCGATCAAGCGTTCATGCCTCTACGGTATCCATACGAACACATCCTTCTTTCATCACACGAACGAAGCCTTCAGAGAAGAACCACCTTCATGGTGCTAGCCACTCATGGAGGTTCGGCCAAGAGAAAAAATCACCCAAGGAGGAAGAAGGAAGAAAAGAGAGAAGATTAAGAGTCACACTTTTCATCTCTTTGAAAAATCTAATCAAAAACCTATTTATATTCATCCAATAAATACCAAGGGTTTTTATCTCTTTGTATTCCTCTTAATGGGTTGGATATCATATTAGATTAACCATTAACCTAATAACTCAATAAGCTTAATCATGTCATAATTGCCTCATAAGGCTAATAATAACACATTTATGCTTGACCGGGCAAAGCCCGCCCGAGCATAAATGCATTTAGCCTTATATAAGAATCTCAGCATATTATCGACCGACTGCAGACTGAGCGAGCGCCAACACACTCATTTATGCTCGACCGGGCAAAGCCCGCCTGAGCATAAAGGAATTTAGCCTTATATAAGATTCTTAGCATATTACAGGCCGACCGCATGCCGAGCGAGCACTCACATGCTCATTTATGCTCGACCGGGCAAAGCTCACCCGAACATAAAGGCATTTGACCTTATATATAACTCTTAGCATATAACCGGGTGACCGCAGGCCGAGCGAGCACCCACGTACTCATATATGTTCGCCCGGGCAAAGCCCGCTCGAGCATAAAACATTTAACCTTATATAAGATTCTCAGCATAGTATTGGTCGATCGTAGGCCGAGCGATTTCCCACGCGCTCATTTATGCTCGACTGGGCATAGCCCGCCTGTGCATAAAAGACAGGTTCAACAAGAAGCATTCATAACAGTATATACTGCCGGCTTGAACGATCAACTGAGACAAATTTAACAAAAGTAGTCTGAACAGTATATATGGCTGACTTGAACGATCGACCGAGACATATTTAGCAGGAGGTAGTCTGAATAGTATATATGGCCGGCTTGAATAACCGACCGAGATATATTCAATAGAAGGTAGTCTGAACAATATATATGGCCGGCTTGAACTACCGACCGAGACACATTCAACAGGAGATAGTCTAAACAGTATATACGGTCGGCTTGAATGACCACCTAGACATATTCAGCAAAAGGTATTCTTAACAGTATATACGATCGGCTTGAACAGCTGGCCATGTAAAGACCCACCTTCCTTGCTACTCTCTAAAGGTGGTCGTTACTTAACTATTACTCTACTTACTAGTGTTACTTATGCTATTATTAGCAACACTTAAATTTATCACGGCCCCAGAGAAGTTCCTACCGAAAAATTTCGGCAGAGTCTCCCCTGTACCGGTGACAATAATCATCAATACATGCAAAATAAACCATCAGCCACATGCGGCTGGTATATATACTTCACAACCACGCAGTAATAAGACACAATAACTTAAAAAAAACTATTCTAGCAATAGCAAATGAATAAAGCTCCAACAGTGGGAAACAACCAAACTAACAATGCGGAATAGACTCAATTAGCGACATAAGAAAAAGGAAACAACTCTTTAACAATCTCAACTTCTCTAATAACATTAAAGAAGGACTCTAAACAACTTCTTAGCCAAGTCCCGAGGCTTCCATAGTTCAACATCACACACCATCCATCACGCATCCTCCTTATCGCCTTCCTCTTTATACTTTAGCTTTTCCTTTATCTGCAGTAAGAGGAAAATAAATCTATAAGAGAAATGCTTAGTAAGTACTAAACTATCTCACAAAAACTTGAAAGTGCATAAGATACAAAGGATGCTAAAGCTGAAATGCTAAAAAGAAAAGCTACACATGCTCATCTAATAGCAAAGCACTAAAATAATCTGCATACTCATGATATACAAGAATAAATCTTTATGCTGGAAATAAAGCTAATCATCCTCAATAAACTCATAATGAAAGCAAATGAAAACCAATACTGTATGCTTAGAATTATAAAAGCTAAACTTTGCTAGTTTTAAACATAAGTGATACTTGTTTCATTTACTTATAGCCTTATACTTGAAATTAATATTTAACTTTCTTCTTCTCTTTCTTGGGCCCAGGCTTAGTACCAAATGCGCGCTCTCTAATAGTGACTGAGGTAGTGAGCCTCCAGTCCTATGAGGGTAAAGACCTTGGTCTTACCAGGGCCAAGACCTTGGAATTGGTCACCTGAATTTGTTTAACGACAACCTTGGAAGTCGGGTACTAGCCTCTTACTTTAAATTACTTGTTATCTTTTCTAACTAGACCTTGGTCTTTTCTCTACTCATAACTTCTCAAAATCCCCTAATAGATCTTACTAGAACACTGTAAGTATATCTAACAAGTAGAGAATTGCAACTAACTGGGCATGCTATAAAAATAAAGCAAAGCCAATCAAACTACAAGATAAGCTTAATAGCTATTCATGTTCAAGAAAACCAAGAAACTAACACTACATACTTTAAATAAAGGTTGTTCTTGCCTTTTTGAGTAGCAAGGAAAATGCTAAACCCATTCTAACTAAATAAAGGGTTGTTCTTGCCCTTTGAGTAGCAAGGAAAATGCTATTCATGCTTACGGTAGTACAGGAAGATTACAAAATTGCAAGGAGCTAAATACTGGGATGCTAGATAAGGTAGCAAAACAAACAAATCCCAAATCCTTATAATATGGTTGTTCATGCTAACCAAAATAAGCAAAGAATTCGGAATTGTAATGCTGGAAAAATAGGGTTGTTCGTACTTGTTAAAATAGCAAGTAAAGGTCTAAAATCTGAGATGCTAAAATGAAAATATTTTTATGTTTAGTGGGAAACACTGCATGCTACGATTTAACTAAACTTACATACAACTGAAACATGTTTTGAGCAATAGCAGGCTAAGGATTCATATAATCATGAACAAATTCTGCTATAAAGGAAACTAACCACAAACTGAAACTACGATTTCATCATGGAACTTTCCAGCATAAAGAATCTAACATCACTAACAGGCAATTCATACAAATGGGATGGAAAGGAAAACCCTAGCACAACAATTCGGCTAGATAAACAGAGCATGGAAAGAAAAGCTCTAGCATATAATTCTACTCGGCACAGTAAAATCCGAAAGTAAAGAAACGAAAACCCTAAGTTCGGAGCAACTCCTACCACAGGTGAGTAGTACTTACAACGGTTTGCTTGGACTTACAATCGAGAGAGAGATCTATGGTTCGGGTGAGCTTGAAATTGTGGCCTCTTCCTCGTGCTCACGGGTTCTCCTCGATGAGAGGATCACGATGGTGTATCTGGCTCTCGGAAAACCCCTCGACCGGCCGCTGGAGACGCCGAGCTACTTGCTGCGTTTTCGCCCGAGAAGGAGTCGCGGACGCCGCGTGAGGAGGAAGAAGAGAAGGGTTTTCGGGTTCGGTAAAAAGAAAACCTAAGTTCTCTTTTAAAACTAGGGTTTTTATTATCTAACTACTGCTTAAATGTATTTTGTTCCATATTCATTTACAAAATGTTTGCGGAACAGTTGGCTAGCTAGATTCAATCAAGATTGGGTTCGGCAGGAGGTTACTGATTCGAACCTCGGCTTGGACATTTTTTTGTCGAAACTTCTTTCGTTTTGTAAAAATACCAAACAACCTCCAAAAATTACGTAAAAATACTCTAAACATTTCTAAAAATCTCTAGAATATTTCTAAAGTATTGCCAAATATTTTTAAGAACTTTTGGAACTTAAAACAAGGAAATTTGGGTCGTTACAGGCTGAGACATGCTTAATAGAATATTTGGTGGGAAATATCTTCTAGAAGCTTCTTCAATTATGATGACATGTTCCCATTACAAATATAAGTCATAAATGATAAAATGGGTACATCTGGGGTATAAAAAAGATTCCTTAATGGATTATTGCATGAAGTATAGAGGATGACTTTATCTCCTAACAAACTTTAATGAACCGAGGACCACCTCACGACTATGGAGGTCACGTTAGGTAGTATAAAAAGGGGGATCCTCTCCGTTGGCAAGACACGCAAATTCTAGCATCTAAACTCTGTTTCACTTCGATTCTTCTTCTTCTTCTTCTTCCATCTGTGAGAGGAACTGACTTGAGCATCAGAGGGCCTAGCCAGGGATCCCCTCCCCGGCCTTACGTCACTAACTCTTTGTTGACTCGTCTCATTGTGCGTAAGAGCATTGAGGAGTTTCTTTAGATCTTTGAAGTTCATCTTCATCAGAGGTCATCATCCTTCATCAAAGCTAGTGCTTATCTTTGTAGATCTCAGACAGGATCAAATTTGGCACCATCTGTGGGAACTATTCACCTGGATCTAAGGCTACAAAGATGGAGGAAGTTGGTAAACCCAACACCATCACTATTTCACAAGATGATCTGGAGTTGCTCATCAAAGCCAGAGTACAATAGATACTGCAACAACAACAACAACAAGTCAATACTGGTGGTACGTTACCTATAGTGCCACCTTCGGCGATGTCGGTAACCTCTCATCATAGAGAGAGGGATATCAAGGGAGGAGATCCGATATATTTGCTCTCTTCTCCTCTCTCTCTAACTCGACAACCAAAGGCTTATTTCTAGACACCTCTTGAACAAGGAGGACGAAGAGTAGTCCTTTAGGAATCTTCTAGAGAAACCCCAATAAGGGAAAAGTGAAAGGGGAAGGTGGTAGCTAGTGATAGTTCTCCTAAAAGGATTATCACTCCATTCTCTCAATGGGTGTTAGATGATCCACTACCGACACATTACCATAATTTAAATGTTGGGGTATACTCGGGAACAACTGATCTCGAGGATCAACTACTTAAGTTTAAGCATGCGACGTTCCTCCAACAATTTACTGATGGAGTCAAATATCGGATGTTCCTTACTACTTTCGGGATAGCAGCTCAAAGATGGTTCAAGCGATTACCGGAGAATTCTATTCGTCGCTTCAAGGATTTCCGCAAGGTATTCTTACATTATTTTTCCAGCAATCGGAGATATCATAAAACTTCATGGAGTCTTTTTTTAATCAAGCAAGGCCCCAAAGAGTCTATTAGAGATTATATTAAAAGATTCAACCAGGTGGCTATCGATGTTCCATCAGCCACCATGGAAATTTTGGTAAGCGCCTTTCCTCAGGGGCTTAATGATAATGATTTTTTCAAGGATTTGGTTAGGAATCCTCCTACCAATTTTGATATATTAATTGAGTGGGCTTCAGAGTTTATTAATGTGGAGGAAGCTCAAGCTGCCCGTAGGAAAGAGGTTAACACCTCTATACCAGTTCCAATAGTGGCCCGCTCGGTGGGACCTGTCCAGCCTCCTAAAGGACCTCGGGCGGACCGACACCATCGTCATCCCAAGCCTCGACCTCAAGCGGTACAACATGTAGGGGTTTCTCAACACTTTCCTCAAAGATGATGCACATACCATCTAATTAATACTCATGATACTGAGAATTATTTCACTTTGAAGAACAACAAGTAGGTAACACTCAAAATCGTCAGTGTTCTCCAATCCCAAATCGTCAACGATATCCTTTACAGAACAACCCGCTTAAAATCAAATATCAACCGAGCGGATCACAAGCAGACATATTACCTCTCCCCATGGTGCAGGCACAGACACCCAATCAAGTACAAGTAGAGCCATCATCGGCTCAACAGGAAGAAAATCGTAGTAATGTTGCTCGAGGCAACATTAATGGCTGGAGGACCGATGATGATTATAAAAAATCACCTCCATTCTTCATCTCCATCTGTGTAGTCTGAGAAGGTTATGGGATAGAGATTTGTTCGGACCTAGAATTTGTGAGGGAAGTAATGCTTATGATGATGAGAATTGTTATTGTTGGTGTGGCGGGGTCGGCAAGAGGGGAGGGGTGAATTGCCTGCAAATAAAGAATACCCTCCTCAAACTTTCAACTCTAAAATTATAGCAATAATAATAAGAAAATAAAATAAAGCAGAATAACATAAAAGAAAGAAGACTCAGCGATTTTGACTTAGTTACAACCAAGAAGGTTGTTAATCCAAGATGGTTGTAAAGCGCACTAGAAAAATCTCATTCTCTGAAGGCGGAGAAGCCTTTTACACACTAAAAGCTCTTACAAGTTGCTAGGGAGTTGTTACAGAGTTGATTCATTAATTTCGTAGCTTCAGGGGCCTTTATATAGCTCCTGAAAATCTTATCCCGAGTGTTGAAGGCACCTCCAAGAGGGTTGAGGGTGCCTCCAAGCAGTTTGACCGGATAAAGCTCTATCTGATTGCAAACAGTCACGAAAACTGGCTCTTAGGCGCCTCCAATGCCCTTGAAGGTGCCTCGGACTAGTCTGAGGTGCCTTCAAGGTGATGGAGGCGCCTTCAATGTTGAGGGTGCCTTCAACCTGCATGGTATAAATACTGCCTTCAACCTGCATGGTATAAATAGCTTCTTGCTTCTCTTTTTCCTCTTCTTCCAAAGCTCTGATCGCTTGGGTGATTTAGGCCAACCGAAATAAGGCTAACCCGAACCCAATTTCCGACCTTCTCCTCAAGTAGGCTTCCGACCCAGCTTCTCATCCCTCGAACGTCGCACACATT
Source organism: Zingiber officinale (assembly GCF_018446385.1). Lineage (NCBI taxonomy): Eukaryota > Viridiplantae > Streptophyta > Magnoliopsida > Zingiberales > Zingiberaceae > Zingiber > Zingiber officinale. The sequence goes on along the minus strand of NC_056007.1, from coordinate 44,760,732 downwards.
CTTATCATCCACCGGTGTACTCTTCCACAGCTCCTTCATCCTTCGGACGCACCCGAGCCTATCGGCTCCCTTCCCGTGTCGTCCTTCTCGCTAGCTACGTCTTCCACTCGACTTCCTGCGCTCCTAAGTCCCTGCACACTTAGACATAGGGATAAAATAACAAATAGGACCTAACCTAACTTAACCTAACTTGGTTGATCACATCAAAATAATCACCGGTTCCAACAATCTCCCCCCCTTTTTGATGTACATCAACTCAAGTTCAAGTTAGGGAAAAAAATAGACAAGTAGTAATTTAAAGAAATTACTAAATTACCATTTTGAGCAGAAAGGTTGCAATAAAAGAATTTGCAACACTAAATTTTTTTTTTAATTTTTAACTCTCCCTAACTGGTTCCTATCTCTCCCCCTTTGATCACAATAAAAAAGAATGGGGTCATAATTATCAAGTAGAAGTTTTCCAAAGAAAAGTTCAAGTTTTAAAAGAAATCATTTTCAAATATAATTTCTAAGTAGAAGAAAAAAAAAATTATGCATGAACCATTTTTCTAAGTATAACAATATTTTTGAAAAAATTGTTTAAAAAATGTTTGAAAAACTTTTTAAAGCATTATTTAATTCTAATTTTAATGTTTTATCATAAAGTTAATTAAACATTTTTATTCCAATATTTTGGCTTCCAGGTCGTGGCGAGGTACTAGGCCTTCTTGGTTATTGGAGCAACAACCACTTCCTTAGACAAAGTCTCATAAAGAAACTTTAATGCTTATTTTTTCGCTGAAAGCACTAAGTCTAAAGTTTTAATTTAGATCAAATGCTTTAATTTTTACACTATGATATTTAAATTTCCATTTTAGATTATCATAATTACTCAAATCTAAAGTAGGGAAATTTGAACATGTAAAAAATTGTAGTATCTTTTCTATTGTTAGTTTATCAAAATCCTTTAATTAATAGGTTGTTTTTAACTCACTATTAGTTAATAATTTTTCTAATTGACAGGAATATTTTGTAAAAATCTTTTGACACTATATTTTGTAATTCACAAAAATCTTGCAGCGACGTTTTGACTGACTTAACCAATTGATCAGGAGGTGGTTGTAACGCCCGCCCTCCCTGCTAACCCTAAGGGACGGGGCTACGATACTCCATGTATAGATTTTTCATTTTAAAACAGCGGAAGACCTAAAATAATTTTCTTAGTTTAATAAAAACTTTTCTTTTGTTTTTCTTTTCATCAAATCCGAACTACACTATCACGGCATCAATAACATGATATCAAAATTAGTAGAAACATAACATTAAGTCACACATACGGTACTAAAATTCATGATACCAAAGCATAGTTCTTTAAAAGTTTTTAAAGCAGGTTCTTATTTGGTTGCCTAGCCACTGCCACACACATCTCCTGGCCTCTCCTGCTGCTCCTTTAGCTCATCTAGTTTTTTCCTTTATCTGTGGTACAAGGAAAGTAAGCTATGAGCACTCATGGCTCAGTAAGTACCTTTCCTACTCACTAAAACCGAAAATCATCACATGATCAAAGAAAGTCTCAACATAACATGATCTCAACTAGTCATGGCATAACATATCATACTCTTTAAGCATATCATGCAACATAACAAAATCATAACTAGTCATGGCATATCATCTCTTAATGCATAGCATGAAACATAACATAATCATATCTAATCATGGCATATCATAGTATCATCATAAGGTGGCATGGCATATCAAGCTCTTAAAGCATAGCATGAAACATAACATAATCATATCTAATCATGGCATATCATAAATCATAGCATAATCACAACATGATGATAAGGTATATGCAATATGATTTTGAAAACATGTATCCGAAAAACATGTGTATGTCTCATGATCTTCAAAACCATTTCTTCTTACATATATACTTGAACATAATATCAACATAATCAGGGCCCCGGCTTGTACCACACATAGATAAATCACGTAGATATGCGCTCTTCCTAAGTATATCCAAGGTAGCAAGTCTTGAATCATACTAGGAACTAGGTCCGGATCACACAGCCATAGACCTAGGGGCGTACTAAGGAGCCCATCCCTTTGTTTTTACTAGCCTGGATCACACAGCCAAAGACCTAGGGGCTGATTAGGAGCCCACCCTTGGTACAAGCCTTACAAAGTAAAGTAGCATGTATAAAAATGCATCATTTAGTCACATAGCATATCATAGAAGTATGCATCACTTAGGCATACATTATGTCATAAAAGTATGCATCACTTAGGCATACATCATATCATAAATAGTATGCATCACTTAGGCATACATCATGTCATAAAAAGTATGCATCACTTAGGCATACATCATGTCATAAAAAGTATGCATCACTTAGGCATACATCATGTCATAAAAGCATGCATATTTTCACCACATAGCATATCATGAGAGCATGCATATTTTAGGCACATAGCATATCATCAAAGCATGCATATTTCTATCCACATAGCATATCATGAAAGCATGCATATTTTAAGCACATAGCATATCATCAAAGCATGCATATTTCTATCCACATAGCATATCATGAAAGCATGCATATTTTAAGCACATAGCATATCATCAAAGCATGCATATTTCTATCCACATAGCATATCATAAAGGCATGCATATTTTAAGCACATAGCATATCATCAAAGCATGCATATTTCTATCCACATAGCATATCATGGAAAGTATAAATCACAAGCTTACATGTTTAAGCATAAGGGTGTATCATGTGATTATACTATCATAAAAAAAATATGGTAACATAATTAGCTTGGGTTCTAAGCTTCCTAATCCCTTGGGTTCTTATCATGTCCGAACCCCCCTTAGATCTCAATTTAGGTAAAAACAACCTCCAAGCATGTGGAACCTAAATTATCATCACATCAATTTCATAGGAAGCATTATAAGCATGATTAACTTGGTTTCTAAGTTCTCCAAGTCCCTAAACTTCATGTGGCTGAACCCTATCAGGTGTGAGACAAGGTCCCAAATGTCATGAAAGCATGGAAACCTTAAACCATATTTATAGCATTTTTTTCCAAGTAACATAGTAAGCATATTTGAGCTAGTTCCTAAGTTCTTCAAGCCCTTAACATATGTCATGGCCGAAATTTAACAAGTATTCATTAGGGCTAAAAGCAAGCATACAAGCATGTGAACTTGAACTAACATCATGTATAAATTCATAATAAGGCATCATACAATGGGTATGGCCGAAACTTACCCTAGCCTCATTTTAGGTCATTAAACAACATATAGCATGAGAACTTTGGCTTTCTACTTATCATATTTTATGTAGAGTGACATGAGCATATTTAATTTTTGTTCTAGGGTTTCTAGGGCATCTATCCCTTCATGGACGAAACATACAATGGTCCATTTAGGTCATGGAAAAATTATACAAGCATGTGACACAATCAACATATTATCATATTTCCATAAGAAGCATTTTTAACACAATTGGTTTCAATTCTAAGGCCTCTAGGTCATTTAAACCCTACTTGGCTGAGACTCATCAGTGTTTAAATTTGCTTCAAATAGCCTAAAAGCATAGGAAGTCATACAAGTTTCATAGCATGTATAAAGACAAGCATAATAAACATACATGTGAATTGTGTCTTAGGCTTCCTAGGTTTCTTTCCTTTTTCTTTTATTTTTCCTCATGGCCGAAACCTACCAATCTCTAAACTAGGTTTTAAGTGGCCTAAAGCATGGAAAACCTAAGTAAGTTTCATGGCAAAAATTACTAAGAACATCATATACAAATTTGGTTCATAAACAAGCTAGGACCCTTGTGATCTTACATGTCATATATCATGTAACTAAATTCTCTATACCCTAATTAAGCATGAGAGCATTAAACAACTTTCATATCTTAATATCACAGAGGTCTTGAGCATGTTAAAATTTTGTTTAAGATTTTCTAAGCTATCCATCTTATCATGGCCGAAAATCTTAATGAAGAGTTCATAAATTTCTAGCAATATTCGACATGCAATTCTTTAAGAGAACTCTATATTCTATCATATAAACATGGTTACCTAAATTTAAAGGTTTTCCCAACCCTAAGCTCTTTTCTTGGCCAAAACATATGAGTGGATTTCTTTTGGTTCCAAGTAACTTTCAAGCAAGAAAAACCAATAAAAAAAAACCCTTAGTAATTCATGGAGGGAATCTTGTACTAGTTTGGTTAAACATTGATTTCCCTAACCTCTTTAAAATATTTTTGGCCAAAATTCTAGGGTTAGGTACTCCTCTGACCAAGCATCATATAGGTATAAAAACATGAAGGAAAACCTTCCTACATAGCATAGAAAAATATCATGAAATGAGGACTTGTTTAAACCTTCCTAGATTTGAAAACTCTTCTTTGGCCGATTTTTTTTCTTAAATTCTATTCTAGGTTTTCTAATCCTCATAAAATCCGAAAAGCACATAAAACGCCTTGTACCACAGGTGAGGGGAAGCTTACATTCTTTTATCTTGTGGATCTAAGGTGTGGTGATGGAAGAAGTAGCCTCTTCTTCTAGTTCCCTTCCCTTGATTCCCTTGCTAAGCCCTCCTTGTATCTTAGGCTTTCTTAGGAGAAAACCTTGGCTTGGGGCCGAAGATGGAGGAGAGGGGACTGAGGGTTCGGTGAGGGAGAGGGAGGATGAGGGAAAATGAGAGAAAAATAGAATTTTCCCTTTACATCATCCTTTTTTTTTATATATATTAAGGGGGAAGAGGTAGCAAAATTGGTTTTTACTTTCCTTCTCCTTTAACCCATTTTCTATTTTCTTTTATTTATTTTATTTTCTAATTTATTCTCATCATTTATGATGAGAACAAGGGGGAATGAATCCCCTTCATTCTCCATTTAATGTCACGGCAAGAGAGGGAAAAGAGAGAGAAAGGGAGGAAGGCAAGTTGCCTTTCTCTTGCTCTTTTCTTGCTTTCTCTTTTTAGATCTTTACTCCTATCTTTATCATGCATTCCCTTTCCTTGCTATCAATATCTTCTCTCTATCCCAATTGGTTTCTACTAATTAATTCTATAAATTATAATATAAGAGGTTCAAGGTTCAATCCTTGACTACTCCCTATTTTTTTATTTCTTTTTATTTCTTTTTGGTTCAACATTCTACTAATATTTTTCTAAGGCAAATTCATCATTCTCTTATTTATCTTAAAAGCTTAGTGGGTGTTACAGTGGTGACCATACCTGACTTACCTTGTCGATCGTTGATTCTCCCCCTGTTGAGTTGTCTTCTTCCGAAAACTCTTGTAACACCCCTAGTTTTGTTTTAAACACATAATAAAATATAAACTGTGGGTGTCACCTATTCTTACTTCCATAAGGTTTCTTAGTTCAAATTAAATAGATGGTTCAAAGATAAACATAACAAAATACATAATTTAATCTGGATGGTCTTCGGGTTGTACTGCCGTTGTTCCGAGCTGCGTACTAGTCAATGCCTCCTGTCTCATTGTCTGAAAAAAAAAAGATATAAACTATGAGTCGAGAGACTCAGCACATTCAAATCATACTATGTATTTATTAGTTCTTATTTTCCTGTGTCCTATCGGGGAACCTATACTAAATAATTTATCCTCTAGCTACTTGCTTTGCATAAACATAAGGATAGCATAATCATGAATATACCCTTGCCAAACATAAATGCTAACATACTTTTCACTCCACATATATAATTGCATAATTAAAGCATAACATGAACATGACAAAAATATAATCTTAAGCAATTACTAATGCAAGGATCTAAAACCTAACAAGAGCATAACATAAGTGAGATCAAAATTAGGAAGCATGGAATATAAACTTACTCTATAGAAAGGAAAACATATGCATAGCTTAATAAAGGACAAACACAACACAGGTGTGGTAACCATCATTAGAGCCTATTCATTTGGTACATGATCATGTAATTAGTTGCGCAACAAAGAAAATGACCTATGGTACAACTCACACCAGTCGAAACCAATGCGTTGCACCATCATTCATTTTGGAAAGACCCTCCTTGGAGCTCATCTTGAGGCATCAATCCCGTACTGCCACCATTAGAGCACATTCATTCATTTTATTTGGAAAGACCCTCCCTAGAGCTCATCCCGAGGTACCAATCCCGTACTATGACCACACATGCATATATTTTTTTTTCTAGTTATCCATATAACTCTTTTATATCATACATCGCAAGTACACATGCACGGTTCTTAAATTGTCTTCATAAAGAGAACTACTTATAACTTCACATAGCATCAGTTACACATTGGAATCACATTATACATACATGTTATCAGTAATTTCATAACATACATGCCCCTAAAATAACGAACTAATCTAACATGCAAAGTTGTCAAAATATAATTGAGTGCATGATATATTAACCCTAAATGAATTTAATTCTAGCATACAAAGTCATCATGATACAAAGCAAGAAGGAACATAAGCAATAACCTAAACCGATGCCAAAAACTACACCTATGTCTTATAATGTTACCATGATCAGAAGTAAAATATACTTTATACATAAACCTAACTTAATTTGAAAATCACACCTATCTCCTGTAATGTTATCACATTAAGAAATAAGGTGAAACATAGGCATAACTAGAACAAATCCGAATCATATAAAAATTAACATGCGACTCATTATGTTATCATGATAAAAATCAAAGGAAACATAGGCATAAAAATGAACATGTGACTCATTAGGTTTTCTTGATAGGAAGCAAGAAGAAACATAGATATAAGTTGAATAGAAGCCTTGTTGTCCGAAACCAACATAGCTTACAAAGTTATCGTTACATGAATTGATTTCATGGCATATAACCGAACCCAACTAAAACTACAAAGGTATCCAAGAATATGGGTGATCTTTTGACATTCTAAAATCCTAGAAAGAGTGAGGAACATAGTTACTACATAAATCCTAAATCCACCCCTTTACAAATCATTTAGCACAATAAGAAACTTGCTAACTTTTAAGCGGAAACCATTGGACAATATGTATGTAATTGTAATGCAAGAACATGATAAATAACTACCCCTAAAAACAATGAATAACTAACCTTCCACCAATCTGAAATTAATATAAGGCGTCCAAGGTGATCATGTTCAAAACTAAGAAGAACCTAAACATAACTACACTTAAATCCAAAATTTAGCATATGTCTTAAGGATTAGTATAACATGGTTAGTTTCATGGCATCATAATCCCTAAGGTCCGAGACTTCACATGTTACCGAGTTATCATAACCTTGAGTTTAGTTTCATGGCGTCCGAATTTTCTTGAATCCATACCTAAAGGCATGTAACACCCACGAAATTATACGATAGGTATATGAATATTATTTTCCTTAGAGCATAAAGAAATGAGAAGAATAGGAGAAAAAGGAAAATAAAAACAAAAGAAAATATAGAATAAGAAGAGGTGAGGTCAAGGATTGAACCTTGAACCTCCCACAATTTATGGAGATAAATTGATGAATGATAACCATTAGGATAAGGAGAAATAATTGGATAGAAAGGAATGAAAAATTTAGTTAAAGGAGAAAAGAAAACTAAACAAAAAGAGCAAGAGAAAACCAAGTTGCTTACCTTCTTTTCCCTCTTGGTTAAGAAAAGGAGCAAGCAAAAGAGGGATTGTCTACTTCCCTCCCTCTCTCTATTTTCATGGGAATTAAAGGAGTGGGGGAAAAGAGGAGTTGAGGGAATGAATGAGGACATGTTTCATTTGGAAAAGGGATAAATAAGTTTAGAGAAGAAAAACAAGGGATTAAATTTATTTTCTTCTTCCTCCTTCTCCCTTCTTCATTCTTCACCGAACCAAGAAAACTTCCCTCTCCTCATTCCAATAGCTAAGTTAAGTTCTTCTCCAAGAAAGCTAATTTCCGAGAAGAAACCTTCAAGTTCTAGCCCTTACAAGCAAAGGAAACAAAAGGAGGTACAAGAAGAAGAAGCTTCCTCCTTCCTTGACACCTAGAACACTTTTCTCTCTAAGGAAAACCACAAGCGAAAGGATGTAAGTTCCCCTCACCTGCGGCACAATAGCTCTTGCTGTTCTATGAAGATTCGGTTACATAAAAATCTAAGAAAACATCATGAAGAATTCCAACCAAGATAAAACCAAAGGAAGGACCTAGAGAATGAAAAGATCTAAATTTGATATGCTCGATATTTTTCTTGTAACATGTATTTTATGATAAGGATTTATCTCATGTCTCTATGTTAAAATGTTTGGTTGAACTTAGATTCATGAGTATTCGGCCATGGTAGAACTAAGGGCCTAGTAGAGTTTTAATTTAAAACTAAGCATGCCATGATCTCCCTAAGATAAGATATGAAACTATTATGATATGCCCATGATTGTATGTTAAGTTGAATTCTATTTCATGTCCATGAAGGTTCGGCCATGTTTAGTTTTTGAAGCCTAGGAGAATTTAAAACAAGTCTAAGATGCTCATGACCTCCTTGATGAAATGTTATGAAACTAACTTAATGTTCTTATGTTTATTGTTGCATGGAAATTAAATTACATGCTCTATAACATTCGGCCACATCATGTTCAAGGGCTTAGGAAATTTAGAACCTAACCCAACTATGCTCATGTTATTCCTTGAAATGTTTACTATGAAAGTTGTTTAAGGTTCTTATGATTTTAGGACACTTGAACCCTAGTTTTAAGCCCTACAAGTTTCGACCACTTCATGATTAAGGGCTTAGGAAACTTAGAACCTAACTCAACTATGCTCATGTTATTCCTTGAAAGATTTGCTATGAAAGTTGTTTTAAGGTTCTCATGCTTTTAGGACACTTGAACCTTAGTTTTAAGTCCTATAACATTCGGCCACATCATGTTCAAGGGCTTAGGAAACTTAGAACCTAACTCAACTATGCTCATGTTATTCCTTGAAATATTTGCTATGAAAGTTGTTTAAGGTTCTCATGCTTTTAGGACACTTGAACCTTAGTTTTAAGTCCTATAACATTCGGCCACATCATGTTCAAGGGCTTAGGAAATTTAGAACCTAACTCAACCATGCTCATGTTATTCCTTGAAATATTTGCTATGAAATTTGTTTAAGGTTCTCATGATTTTAGGACACTTGAACCTTAGTTTTAAGTACTATAACATTCGGCCAAATCATGTTCAAGGGCTTAGGAAATTTAGAACCTAACTCAACCATGCTCATGTTATTCCTTGAAATATTTGCTATGAAATTTGTTTAAGGTTCTCATGATTTTAGGACACTTGAACCTTAGTTTTAAGTACTATAACATTCGGCCAAATCATGTTCAAGGGCTTAGGAAATTTAGAACCTAACTCAACCATGCTCATGTTATTCCTTGAAATATTTGCTATGAAAGTTGTTGAAGGTTCTCATGCTTTTAGGACACTTGAACCCTAGTTTTAAGCCCTAAAAGTTTCGGCCACTTCATGATTAAGGGCTTAGGAAACTTAGAACCTAACTCAACTATGCTCATGTTATTCCTTGAAATATTTGCTATGAAAGTTGTTTAAGGTTCTCATGCTTTTAGGACACTTGAACTATAGTTTTAAGTCCTATAACTCTCGGCCACTTCATGTTTAAGGGCCTAGGAAACTTAGAACCTTACTCAACTATGCTCATGTTATTCCTTGATATATTGGCTATGGAAGTTGTTTAGGGTTCACAAGCATGAATGATAGTTTTTAACCCAATGTACGCTTGACAAGTTTCGGCCATGATAAGTTGTAAGCTTAAGGATCCTAGAACTCTACCTAAACTTGCTCATGGTGGTTCTTATAGTATAAGAAATGATGCTTACTTAGGGTTCACATGTTGGTATGGAGTTTTTACCAAAAACCCTATCTATATGGTTCGGCCATTATAAGGCATTAGGGTTAGAAACCTAATTATGTTTTCCATGTATATTATATGTCATGATTATGAGATTTCTATGCTTCTATGTTTAATTATGCACACTTATGATCTATACATGATGGAAACCCTTATGATATGGTGTGTATTATTTATGATGAGTTATTTGCCAATTTATGCATGATATATGTGATGAGCTGCGTGCCCAATTTATGCATAAAATATATGATGTGATGTGTGCCCAAAATTTTACAAATCATTATGATGAGCTGTGTGCCCAAAATTCTACATGGTATGATATGATAAGAGATACGATATGCAAGAAATGATAAGAACCATGATATGTAAGACATGCTATTTTACTTTATGTATAGTTTGTACCAAGGGTGGGCTCTATAAGCGCCCCGGGGTCGATGGACTAAGAAACGTGCCTCTTAAGGGATGGGCTCCTAAGTGCCCCTAGGTCGATGGACTAAGAAACGGGCCTAGTATGTATGCCTTGTAGGGTTCAAGACTTGCTACCTTGGACCTACATAGGACGCGCGTATTTATGTATGTGGTACAAGCCGGGGCCCTAACCATGTTATGATTATGTTTAAGTATGTATGAAATAAGTTTTCAAAGGACATGTTGCATATATTATTGCATGAATCATGTTTTTAAAAGTCATTTTGCATAACACATTATTATTATGTTACGATATACCATGATGTCTATGATTATGTTATGTTATGTTAGGATGAACCTTATGATTATGTTTTGATATGTTATGATCATGATCATGTTATGCTAGAATGCACTTTATGACTTTATAAGGATATGCCATGATACCATATGATTTTGTTATGATATGATGCTTCTATACATGATATAATGAGTTGTCTTTATGCTTTATGCATTGAAGCTTTATTTATGCTATACGGTTTTTGTGAGTAGGAAAGGATCTTACTGAGCCTTGAGTGCTCACAGCTTACTTTCCTTGTACCACAGATAAGGGCAAAGAATGGATGTACTAAGGGAGCAGCAGGAGGGGGCAAGGAGGGCGTGTGTAGTAGTGACTTGGCTAAAGAGGAAAACCTACTTTTAATTAATAAGAATTATGTTCATGTTGTTTCCTTTATAACTCTATGACACTTCATCATGCTCTTTAGTATTATGGTTTAAGTTATGTTAAGTATGTTATGTGACTCATATGATAGGTAGTTGATGATGATGTGTTAAGAATAAAAGAAAGGTTTAAAGAAAAAAAAAATATATATATGCTATAGATAAGACTTCCGCTGTTTTAAGAAGAAAGAATAAGTAACCCCCGTCGGCTTAAGCAGGAAGGGGCGGGGCATTACAGTTTGGTATCAGAGCGAGGTTTAGCCATTTCACTACACACATGTCAAGTCTCCATCCTGCCGCTCCAAGTAAGAATCTATATGTTTAATTTAAATTTTTTTTTGTTTGTTTTATGATGCTTTAATATTATGCATGTTTATTTATTCTTTTTATTTAGTTTAGGTATGCATGATGGTAGGATAGGAATAGTACTAAACCTTATGGCAACCGAATAGGAATAACGATAATTTGCTATTATTTAATGAAGATAAGCATGGCTAGGAGACGTACTACCCGGGCAGACGAGACACCGACTCCACCAGATCTGAACCAGGTAGTCACCGATCTCCAGCGTCAGATCATGGAGCAACAACAGCTGATCATTACGTTAATGGGCCAACAAGGAACTCCTGCCACCCCGCCAGCAAATCAGAATGCAGTGCCCGTCGTGCCAATAGTTGCACCAGTACCACTGGTAGCCCCCGCCCCAGTGGTTCGACAGGAGACCTACTTAATACAGTGGATGAGGATAAAGCTGGAGAACTTCTCAGGTACTTGCGAGCCATGGGATGCATAGGCCTGGTTCAAGACAGTAGAAAGCATAGTGGAACTACTGGACTGGCCCGAATCGGAGAAGATCAAGTGCGTATCTTTCTGTTTTTCCGGAGACGCGAGAATGTGGTGGGAAAGAGTGAAAGCAAAGAGATAGATTAATCTGATGAACTGGACGGACTTCGAGACAGAGTTCTTCGAGGAGTTCTTCCATATGCAAGTGACGAACCGACACTATGACGAGTTCACCGAGTTTCGACAAGGTGACCTATCAGTAAACGAAGCAGTAAAACGCTTCAACCGTTTGGCACGCCTATGTCCAGAGTTGGTTCGCACAGAAAGAGAAAGGGTCGGACTGATGTTGAAGATGCTTCGACCTGAAATTGCACTGAACGTGGCCGGCGGAGTTAATAGACCGCAGACTACAGAGGAATTGGTCAGCAGTGCCCTCATCACAGAACATTATCAGAATGTAATGAACGGGAATAAGAGTCAGGTACGAACAGAAGGACAGAGATCCTCAAGTAATAAAACAAGCTGGAAAGGGACCTCCACTGGTAAAAGGAAACAATGGGACAATGCAAAAGGTGGCTTAGTGAATAAGCAGCCGAAGTACCCCCAGTGCACTATTTGCAGAAAGCTGCATTCCGGAGTATGTCATAAGGGTACCAGAAGGTGCTATAATTGCGGAGGAGAAGGACATCTGGCCAGAGACTGCACCAACCGGTTCCAGGCACCACCCCAGCAGAACAACCAAAACAAGAATACCCCCTCACAACTACATCAAATGCAAACCACTATTGAGGGAACACCGATTAGCCAAGGGAGATTGGAAGCTCCACCAACTACGACGAACGCCAGGGTTTTCTCGCTTACTAATGAAGATGGGGCGAACGCCACTACTGTCGTCATAGGTTAGTTACCTACTTTTAGTCAATATACCAAAGCTATATCTGATGCTAAAGGAGAATCAATGTTCAAAATTATTGGGAAACCGAGAGATATTACTAGTCAATGGATCGAAAATATGTTTAGGCAGTTCTCTACCATGACCATAGCACCCACATTATTCGATAATCTATTAGAGAAACAAACCAGTGACCAATGTCTCCAAAGGATTAAACAAGAAACCCTAGAAGGAAAGAATGACGGATTCCGGATCACGGACAATGGAATATTATACCTCAGGGACCGATTATGTATTCCCGGGGATCCAGAGTTGCGAAGAAGCATACTAGAGGAAGCTCATTCAACACCCTATGCAATGCACCCAGGATCCACCAAAATGTACCAAGATTTGAAAAAGAAATTTTGGTGGTCCGGTATGAAAAGAGATGTGGCTCAGTATGTCGGTACTTGCCTGACCTGTCAGAGGGTTAAAGTAGAGCATCAGAGACCGGGAGGATTACTGCCGCCTGTCCAAATTCCAGAATGGAAATGGGAAGATATCTCTATGGACTTTATAGCAGGATTACCCAAGACAACAAACGGTTATGACGCCATATGGGTAATTGTGGATAGATTAACTAAATCCGCCCATTTTCTAGCAATCAAAATGACTTATTCGATTGAGCAACTGGCTCAATTATATGTCAAGGAAATTGTTAGACTACATGGGATCCCGAAGACCATCCTTTCAGACAGATATGGTCATTTCGTTTCACATTTCTGGGAATGCATTCAGAAGACTCTTGGTACGAAGCTATTGTTCAGTACTACCTTTCACTCTCAGACCGACGGACAAACAGAAAGGGTTAATCAAGTGCTAGAAGATATGTTACGGGCATGCGCATTAGACTTCAAGGGAAGCTGGAGCAGATATTTATGCCTGGCAGAATTTGCCTACAACAATAGTTACCAGGCTACTATTGGGATGACACCTTACGAGGCTCTGTACGGGAGGAAATGCAGATCCCCTATATGTTGGTATGAAGGCGGTGAAAAGAAGGAAATGGGATTCTAGACCGAGTTCATCGATAACACCACTCAGGCTATACAGAACATTTGCCAACGAATAGAAACTGCTCAGAGTCGACAAAAGAATTATGCGGATAAGCGACGAAGGTCATTGGAATTCAGTGTCGGAGACTCGGTATTTCTCAAAGTAGCTCCTATGAAAGGGGTAATGAGATTTGGTAAGAAGGGAAAGCTAAGCCCACGTTATGTGGGACCATACCGAGTTCTGAAAAGAATCGGCAAAGTAACTTATGAAATAGAGCTGCCTCAAGAGATGTCAGCCATCCACAACGTGTTCCACGTTTCGATGCTAAAGAAATGCATTCCGAGCACGGATCAAGTAATCGAACCCCGGGCAGTACACGTGCAAGAGGACCTAACTTACGAGAGCCGACCAATTCAGATATAGGATCGAGATGTCAAAAGACTAAGGAACAAGGAAGTACCCTTAGTAAAGGTTCTATGGCAAAACCAACGATACGAAGAAGCCACGTGGGAACGAGAAGATGATATGAGATAGAAGTATCCATCACTATTCTAAGTTCGAGGACAAACTTTTTATGAGATATGGGGCACTGTAACACCCACAAAATTATACGATAGGTATATGAATATTATTTTCCTTAGAGCATAAAGAAATGAGAAGAATAGGAGAAAAAGGAAAATAAAAACAAAATAAAATATAGAATAAGAAGAGGTGAGGTCAAGGATTGAACCTTGAACCTCCCACAATTTATGGAGATAAATTGATGAATGATAACCATTAGGATAATGAGAAATAATTGGATAGAAAGGAATGAAAAATTTAGTTAAAGGAGAAAATAAAATTAAACAAAAAGAGCAAGAGAAAACCAAGTTGCTTACCTTCTTTTCCCTCTTGGTTAAGAAAAGGAGCAAGCAAAAGAGGGATTGTCTACTTCCCTCCCTCTCTCTATTTTCGTGGGAATTAAAGGAGTGGGGGAAAAGAGGAGTTGAGGGAATGAATGAGGACATGTTTCATTTGGCAAAGGGATAAATAGGTTTAGAGAAGAAAAACAAGGGATTCAATTTATTTTCTTCTTCCTCCTTCTCCCTTCTTCATTCTTCACCGAACCAAGAAAACTTCCCTCTCCTCATTCCAATAGCTAAGTTAAGTTCTTCTCCAAGAAAGCTAATTTCTGAGAAGAAACCTTCAAGTTCTAGCCCTTACAAGCAAAGGAAACAAAAGGAGGTACAAGAAGAAGAAGCTTCCTCCTTCCTTGACACCTAGAACACTTTTCTCTCTAAGGAAAACCACAAGCGAAAGGATGTAAGTTCCCCTCACCTGTGGTACAATAGCTCTTGTTGTTCTATGAAGATTCGGTTACATAAAAATCTAAGAAAACATCATGAAGAATTCCAACCAAGATAAAACCAAAGGAAGGACCTAGAGAATGAAAAGATCTAAATTTGATATGCTCGATATTTTTCTTGTAACATGTATTTTATGATAAGGATTTATCTCATGTCTCTATGTTAAAATGTTTGGTAGAACTTAGATTCATGAGTATTCGGCCATGGTAGAACTAAGGGCCTAGGAGAGTTTTAATTTAAAACTAAGCATGCCATGATCTCCCTAAGATATGATATGAAACTATTATGATATGCCCATGATTGTATGTTAAGTTGAATTCTATTTCATGTCCATGAAGGTTCGGCCATGTTTAGTTTTTGAAGCCTAGGAGAATTTAAAACAAGTCTAAGATGCTCATGACCTCCTTGATGAAATGTTATGAAACTAACTTAATGTTCTTATGTTTATTGTTGCATGGAAATTAAATTACATGCTCTATAACATTCGGCCACATCATGTTCAAGGGCTTAGGAAATTTAGAACCTAACCCAACTATGCTCACGTTATTCCTTGAAATGTTTACTATGAAAGTTGTTTAAGGTTCTCATGCTTTTAGGACACTTGAACCCTAGTTTTAAGTCCTACAAGTTTCGGCCACTTCATGATTAAGGGCTTAGGAAACTTAGAACCTAACTCAACTATGCGCACGTTATTCCTTGAAAGATTTGCTATGAATGTTGTTTAAGGTTCTCATGCATTTTGGACACTTGAATCTTAGTTTTAAGTCCTATAACATTCGGCCACATCATGTTCAAGGGCTTAGGAAAATTAGAACCTAACTCAACTATTCTCATGTTATTCCTTGAAATATTTGCTATGAAAGTTGTTAAGGTTCTCATGCTTTTAGGACACTTGAACCTTAGTTTTAAGTCCTATAACATTCAGCCACATCATGTTCAAGGGCTTAGGAAATTTAGAACCTAACTCAACCATGCTCATGTTATTCCTTGAAATATTTGCTATGAAAGTTGTTGAAGGTTCTCATGCTTTTAGGACACTTGAACCCTAGTTTTAAGCCCTACAAATTTCGGCCACTTCATGATTAAGGGCTTAGGAAACTTAGAACCTAACTCAACTATGCTCATGTTATTCCTTGAAATATTTGCTATGAAAGTTATTTGAGGTTCTCATGCTTTTAGGACACTTGAACTTTAGTTTTAAGTCCTATAACTCTCGGCCACTTCATGTTTAAGGGCCTAGGAAACATAGAACCTAACTCAACTATGCTCATGTTATTCCTTGATATGTTTGCTAAGGAAGTTGTTTAAGGTTCACAAGCGTGAATGATAGTTTTTAACCCAATGTACGCTTGACAAGTTTCGGCCATGATAAGTTGTAAGCTTAAGAATCCTAGAACTCTACCTAAACTTGCTCATGGTGGTTCTTATAGTATAAGAAATGATGCTTACTTAGGGTTCACATGTTGGTATGGAGTTTTTACCAAAAACCCAATCTATATGGTTCGGCCATTATAAGGCATTAGGGTTAGAAACATAATTATGTTTTCCATGTATATTATATGTCAGGATTATGAGATTTCTATGCTTCTATGTTTAATTATGCACACTTATGATCTATACATGATGGAAACCCTTATGCTATGGTGTGTATTATTTATGATGAGTTATGTGTCAATTTATGCATGATATATGTGATGAGCTGTGTGCCCAATTTATGCATAAAATATATGATGTGCTGTGTGCCCAAAATTTTACATACCATTATGATGAGCTGTGTGCCCAAAATTCTACATGGTATGATATGATAAGAGATACGATATGCAAGAAATGATAAGAACCATGATATGTAAGACATGCTATTTTACTTTATGTATGGCTTGTACCAAGGGTGGGCTTCATAAGCGCCCCGGGGTCGATGGACTAAGAAACGGACCTCGTTAGGGATGGGCTCCTAAGTGCCCCTAGGTCGATGGACTAAGAAACGGGCCTAGTATGTATGCCTTGTAGGGTTCAAGACTTGCTACCTTGGACCAACATAGGACGCGCACATTTATGTATGTGGTACAAGCCGGGGCCCTAACCATGTTATGATTATGTTTAAGTATGTATGAAATAAGTTTTCAAAGGACATGTTGCATATATTATTGCATGAATCATGTTTTTAAAAGTCATTTTGCATAACACATTATGATTATGTTACGATATACCATGATGCCTATGATTATGTTATGTTATGTTAGGATGAACCTTATGATTATGTTTTGATATGTTATGATCATGATCATGTTATGCTAGAATGCACTTTATGACTTTATAAGGATATGCCATGATACCATATGATTTTGTTATGATATGATGCTTCTATACATGATATGATGAGTTGTCTTTATGCTTTATGCATTGAAGTTTTATTTATGCTATATGGTTTTTGTGTGTAGGAAAGGATCTTACTGAGCCTTGAGTGCTCACAGCTTACTTTCCTTGTACCGCAGATAAGGGCAAAGAATAGATGTACTAAGGGAGCAGCAGGAGGGGGCAAGGAGGACGTGTGTAGTAGTGACTTGGCTAAAGAGGAAAACCTACTTTTAATTAATAAGAATTATGTTCATGTTGTTTCCTTTATAACTCTATGACACTTCATCATGCTCTTTAGTATTATGGTTTAAGTTATGTTAAGCATGTTATTTGACTCATATGATAGGTAGTTGATGATGATGTGTTAAGAATAAAAGAAAGGTTTAAAGAAAAATATATATATATACATATATATGCTATAGATAAGACTTCCGCTGTTTTAAGAAGAAAGAATAAGTAACCCCCGTCAGCTTAAGCAGGAAGGGGCGGGGCGTTCCAAGGCATCTAAACAAATCACAAGTTAATAGGAACTAAGAAATACATAGATATGAGAGGAACATGCCTTCTACCAACTCCCACTTCTTGTTTTCCTTTGGGGCTCTAGAACTGGTGGAGAACAATGGGAAGGAGAGGAGCTCCTTTGGGCCGACGGCACATCCAGAGGATGGGACTTTTGGAGGTAGGGTTTTTTAAAGAGATGGAGATTAAGACTTTGTCTAAATTTTATCCTTCAAGTCATATAATCTATTTATCTCTTTTTTTATATATATTTTATTTTCATATATGTTACACGTTACATACATAATATATTAAATCTTATTTTTTTTCTTATTCTTATTTAATTATATATTTTATATTATATATAATATATTATTTATGGAAATAGTATGTTATACGTTGTGTTTCTTATGTATTTTTTCCCCCTTATTTAATTTTATTTATTCTTTATAGTTTATATTATACATTTTATATAATATATTATATATATATTTTTCTATATTAATTATATGAATAATCTCTATAAATTTATAGATACTAAATTTTTATCCCTAAATGCTGAGTCCATTAATTCCTATCTACTAAGTTTTATCCACATGTTGTGATTTAATACTTGTTTAATCTTTATTTACACTATATAATTTATATAATATATTATATATTATACCAAATATTTATTTGTTACACGTTCTTACATTTTTTTAATACTATATAATTTACATTATATATTTTATATTATACATAATATTTCTTATTTACATGTTCATACATTTATTTTTATACTATATAATTTATATTATATATATATATATATATATATATAATGTTATTTATAATTCATTTCCATATTATTTAGAAGAATGATTTATACACATAAATTATATAAATACTAAATATTTTTATATTGGTATATTATTATTATTATTATTTTTTAATATAATTCCATATATATCCATATATATAAAAATCCGTAAGTTATAGGTTTTATAAATGTTAAATCATTTTTATTTTTATTAAACTTAATACTAAGTATAAATAGAAGTTTATATCCATATAATAATTTTATATTTATATATATCCATGTTTTTATTAACTATACATGGTAACATATAATTTATGTTATAGTTTCTTAATAATAAGTTATTGCATTAATTTTGTATATATATTTATATCCATATACTAATTTCATATTTATATATATCAATATATTTCATATATATATAATTCATATATTTCAATATTACAATTTCTTAATTATAATATATACTATATATTCTACATAATACACGTTATACATATATATTATATTCTTCTTATTTTTGGTTAGTTATTTATTTTTATATTATATATAATATATTACTAATGTTTTACTTCTATATTAATTAGATGAATAATTTATACACATATGTTATGTAAATACTAGTCTATGTAAATTTTGTATATTTAGGTCCTACCATTTTCTTAATATACTTGATTAATCAAATTTCCATAATTATGGGCTAGCTAAATTAATTAAATATAGTTATGTCAATAAATTTTTAATTAAATTAAATGGGCAATTATAATTAACCCAATAAAAATCCTTAATTAAATAAATTTTAAATCTAATTATAATTAATCCAATAAATCCTTTATTTAAATAAATCTAAATTCTAATTAAATTATAATTTAATTCAATAAATTACCTTAATTAAATAAGTGATTTTGGACACTACAATTCTCCTCCTTCATCGATGTTTATCTGAGATGAGCTTTCTGTGTCCTCTGGATGGAAGTCGGTTGTTGGGGCTGACTCGACAATTTCCTCAATCTCGGACTCTTTTGACGGTTCAGTATCCATCGAGGAGTCGGCTTCTCTTGGTTCTTCGTGGAGCTTTAAGACCTTTTCCGAAAGTTCTTTTACACTTTGGTAGTCACCAATCCTATCAAGCTCTTCATCTGGTAGTACGCTTAGGAGGTGAAATTCAGCCCGAGCGTTTGCCATAAACTCGTCACGTTGCTTATTGGTCCAGAGGTGTTGTTTGATGTCTTCTCCATTCGTTATCTTTGGTGTTTCGTAACCAAATTTCATTATTAAAAAAATATCAGAGTTTGTGTTAAGATATACATCCATTCGTTGCTTCCAGAAAGCAAACTCTCCCTCAAATGCTGGTGGATAGATGTTAGCTTCGGCCATCATCTTGATCTTTGTGCTTCAGTCGGCGGTTAATCCTTCTGAGGCATTCTGGCTCTAATACCACTTGTTGGTGTAGCGGGGCCGGCAAGAGGGGAGGGGTGAATTGCCTGCAAATAAAGAATATCCTGCTCAAACTTTCAACTCTAAAATTATAACAACAATAATAAGAAAATAAAATAAAGCAGAATAACAGAAAAGAAAGAAGACTCAGAAATTTTGACTTGGTTACAACCAAGAAGGTTGTTAATCCAAGACAGTTGGAAAGCACACTAGAAAAATCTCCTTCTGTGAAGGCGGAGAAGCCTTTTACACACTAAAAGCTCTTATAAGTTTCTAAGAAGTTGTTACAAAGTTGATTCATTAATTTCCTAGCTCCAGGGGCCTTTATATAGCTCCTAGAAATCTTATCCCGAGTGTTGATGGTGCCACCAAGAGAGTTGAGGGCGCCTCCAAGCAGTTTGACAGGATAAAACTCTATTTGGTTGCAAACGATTACGAAGACTGGGTCTGAGGTGCCTCCAATGCCCTTGAAGGCACCTCGAACTGGTCTGAGGCACCTTCAAGGTGATGGAGGTGCCTTCAATATTGAGGGTGCCCTTACTGATGTTAAGGGTGCCTTCAACCTGCATGGTATAAATACTGCCTTCAACCTGCGTGGTATAAATTGCTTCCAGCTTCTCTTTTTCCTCTTCTTTCGTAGTTCCAATCGCTTGGGTGATTTCGGCCAACCGAAATAGGGCTCACCCGAACCCATTTTTCGGCCTTCTCCTCGAGCAGGCTTCCGACCCGGCTTCTCATCCCTCGAACGTCGCGCATGTTCTTCTCGTCCACCGATGTACTCTTCCACAGCACTTTCTTCCTTTGGATGCACCGAGCCCGTTGGCTCCATTCCCGTGTCATCCTTCTCGCTATCTGCGTCTTCTGCTTTACTTCCTGCGCTCCTAAGTTCCTGCACACTTAGACACAAGGATCAAATAACAAACAAGACCTAACCTAACTTGGTTGATCACATCAAAATAACCACGGGGTCCAACAGTTATAGCCAATTATAGCATTTTATGTACTTTTATTGGTACTGGTAGCTCTGTTAATATTATCTTTAAACAAGCTTTTGATCAGTTATAGATTGATCCAAGCGAGCTTCAACCTATGGTTACTCTATTATATGGGTTCACAGACAATGAGGTACAACCACTGGGTCAGATAAAATTGGCCATATCTTTAGGGGAAGAGCCTCTTATGCGGACTCGCCTATCGGTATTCATAGTTGTGGATGCTCCATCAGCTTACAATGTTATCCTGGGTCAACCGACCTTGAATGAATTTAGGGTGGTCATTTTTACTTTTTGCCAGAACATAAAATTTTATGTGGATGATCAAGTAGGGGAAGTCAAGGGAGACCAAATAATAGCACATAAGTGTTATGTGGAGATTGTAAGGGAGGAAGCAAATGCCGCCCGAAAAGCTCATAGGATGGATATCAACGTCATTTATGAAAGGCCACCCACCCTTATATATGAAGAGAAGGAGGAAGTTCAAAGACATCCTGGCTGATCGAAAGCTACCACACATAACGCTTCCGGCCTGGATCCTGATCTCAGAGAGGATTTGATAAAGTGTCTGACAAAAAATAGCAATGTGTTAGCTTGGACACCTAAGGAAGTGAAAGGTGTTGTGCCAATAGTTATGGAGCATGCTCTTCATGTATATCTGGATGCCTGGTCAGTCAACCACAAAAAGAGGGACTTCAGAGCTGACCAAAATAAGATTATCAAAGAAGAAGTAGACAACCTACTCGAGGCTAGATACATTCGGGAAGTACAATTCCCAAGCTGACTGGCTAATGTGGTTTTAGTATCTAAGCTAGGTAACAAGTGGCGAGTATGTACTGATTTTAGAAATCTCAACAGGGCTTGTCCGAAAGACTATTATCCTCTACCCCACATAGATCAAGTGGTGGATTCCATGACTGGTTGCGAGTTTATTAGTATGCTGGATATCTATCAAGGGTATCATCAAATTCCACTTGCTAAGGCAGATCAGGGAAAGGTTAGCTTTATAACTGCTGAAGGTACTTATTGCTATAATATTATGCCTTTTAGTCTAAAGAATGTAGGAGCTACTTATCAATGACTTATGAACAAGGTTTTCCAGAAATAGATTGAACGAAATATGGAAGTTTATGTGGATGATATTCTTATTAAAACTATACAGGCTTCTACTTTATGTGTTGATATTGAAGAAACTTGTAGGACCTTAAGGAGGTATGGTCTCAAGCTCAATCCCAACAAATATTTATTTAGGGCCAAAAGTGGGAAGTTCCTGGTATACATGATGACCAAACAAGGAATAGAAGTCAATCCCAGCAAGGTAAAAGCATTGTAGGACATGGCTCCCCCAAAAAACCTAAAGGAGACCCAGAGATTAACAAGGAGGATTACTGCCCTGTCTCGCTTCATCTCTCGGTTGGTCAATCGGAGTCTCCCCTTCTTCAAGGTACTCTAATGAGCAACTAAGTTCCAAAGGGATGAGGATTGTAGCAAGATGTTTGAGGAGTTAAAAGAATATTTGTCTACTCTTCCTGTATTAGCTAAGCCAGTAGTAGGAGAAACTTTATGGGTATACTTATCTGCCAATGATCATGTTGTTGGTTCTGCATTAGTGAGGCAGGAAAAAAAATAACAATTACCAGTGTATTTTTTGAGCCATTTATTAAAGGGAGCAGAGTGTCGATATACGACACTCGAGAAGTTAGCTTACGAATTGGTTCTTGCAGCTCAGAGGTTATGCCCATATTTTCTGTCACACCCAATTATAGTATTAACTAATAGCACTCTTGGTCGGGTGCTTGTTAACCCAGAAGCATTTGGAAGATTGATTAAGTGGATGACCGAGCTTAGTGAGTATGATATATAGTATTAGCCTTGGGAAACCATTAGAGCTCAAGCTTTGGCGGATTTCATAATAGAAATATCAAGTCCTGAAACAGAGGAAACCTAGATTATTTATGTGGATGGATCTTCTAGTCAACAAGGCAGTGGAATTGGTATTATGGCATTACACAAGCTTTTACCTCTGTTGCATATCCACAAAGTAATGGACAAGCTAAAGTAACCAATAGAGAAATTATGAAAGGACTTAAAACCAAATTAGATCATGTTGGTGGCAGCTGGGTAGATGAATTACACAGTGTATTGTGGGTATATCGTATTGTTAGATTGTATACTAAAAGACTAGCTTTTGTAAACATTTATTTTTGAAATAAAAGAATCACATTGGTCAAAAGTCTATATTTTATTTGTTAAGTGTAGTTGTCCAATTAATTTATAATGTAGATAACATGGTGAGTGGTGTCACACACAGAAGATCATGTTATCAGTTCTTTATAAATTATAAACAGTTGCTCATGACTAAGATGGAAAGGAACAATCCATTGGAATAGTCGTAGTGTAAATTAGGTATTAGTTTATCTTGACTAATAAATTACACTAGTACACTCTAAGTGTATTGAGCAGGATCATTTTAGATAAGTTTTTTTTATACTGACTTGATAAAAGAACTAGACCTTAGTTATTATGGAAGTGTACGCTCTTAATCCTAATATAATAACAAGCACATATATTTAGTATTTATTTCTTTAACTTATCAAAGGGTGAGATTTAGCTCGATAAATCAATAAGCCCAATAAGTTGGAAAATGATATTACTTATAGTGTGTGTTGTTGATTATAAAAGAAACTGTGTCCTAGTTATCTAGGTTGAGAATGTCCCCAAGAGGAGCTCATAAGGATTGTCATGTTAAACCATGCAGGTGGACTTAGTCTGATATGACAATGAGGTTGAATGGTACTACTCTTGGAGCTAGATATTAATTAAGTGAGTTGTCAGCAACTTACTTAATTAGTGGACATTTGTTATCTTAAACATAGGGAGACTAACACACTCATGATAAGAAGGAGCCCATAATGTAATTTGGGATTGGTGTGGTAGTGCAATAATAACTCTCTAGTGGAATGAGCTATTATGATGAACTTGAGTTGTGTGTTCGGGGCGAACACGGGATACTCAAGATCATCGGAAGGCCAAAACCAATTTTTCCTCTAGGTCCATGTTGTAGCCTCATTAAAGCCTCAAGTCCATCCAAATAAAAGCCCTTCTTGGTGTCCAAGAGAGGGCCGACCCAAGGCTTAGTGACCAAGCCAAGGGCTGGCCACCATTTTTCTCTTTAGGGGCCGGCCCCATGCTTAGTGCCCAAGCAAGAAGTGGCCGGCTATATTAATTCAAAAGTGAAGGGGTGTTTTGAATTTTTAAAATCTTCTCTTTGTAGAAAACTATAAGTTTTAAAAGAAAAATTTTAAAATGAAAAACTTTCCTTATTTGAATTAGGCCACATGGTTTAATAGAGGGTTTTAAAAGTTTTAAAACTTTCCTTTTTTAACCATCCTCATGGTTTTAGAAAAAAGGAAGAGAAGTTTTAAAATTAAATTTTCTATTTTTGTAACCATGTTAAAAAAATGAAATTTTTAGAAGAGAAGTTTTAAATTTTAAAACATGGTCTTAATTTTTAAAAATTTCCTTTTTTAACATTCACTTTTGGAAATTAAAAGAGAGCTAGTAAAATTTTATAAGAGTTTTTTCTTTGCTTATAAAATTTTTACAAGGATTATTTCTTTCCTTTTAATTATGGACGGCCACCCTTGCTTAGTGCCCAAGCAAGGGGTCGGCAATCATCCTTTAAAAGATTCAATCAATTAAACCAATCAATGATTGGTGATTGAATTAATCAAGAGGAAAGAAAAGGAAAAATAAAAGGGGAAAAGGAAAAACAAGAGGAACATTTTAATTTTTGTAAAAAGTCTTTCCTTATTTGCCTTGGGCAAGTAATATAAAAGAAGGAGAGAGGAGGCCTCATGAGATAACAATTCTTATTCTCAAGTTGGTGCTTCCTCTTGTGGCCGGCCCTCTCCCTCTTCTTATCCCCTTGCTCTCTTTTGTTCCCTTAAGGTGGTGGTGGTCGAAACATAGAGAAGGAGAAGAAGGCTATTGAGTGGTGTTCATCTTGGAGGATCGTCGCCCACACGACGTCCAAGACGAGGCGAGGAATGGTGCAGAAGATTTCGAGGTCATTAGCATACAAAGAGAAGGTATAACTAGTAATTTTCTTCCACTTCATGCTAGTTATTTTTCTTTGTATGAATTCCAAACACAAGAGGCAATAGATTCTCATTTTTCGAATTTGTTATTCGAGTTTGTGTTTTTTTTTTCGAATTTGTGATTCGATTGTTTATTTTGGTTAAACCTAGAGTTATATAAGGAAATTAAATATTAGCTTTCCTTAAAAGGCTTTGTCTAGGAAGTGGTGGTTGCTCCCATATCCAAGAAGGCTTAGTGCCTCGCCATGTTTATCTTGGAAACCAATTTTGGAAATTAATATTTAATTGAATTTATAACATAGGTGGATTTGGATCAATAGTGTTAAGTTCCACTTGCGATCCAAATCTAAACCATTAATAACAGATAAGTTAAATTTGGAATTAATAATGTTAAGTTCCTTTTGTGATTCCTAATTTAACTTCTAAAGAACACAATAGGTTATTTAGGAAAGGTTCGACACTTGTACAAAATTTTTGTACAGTGGAACCGGTACGATCTTCCTAGGATTAACCAACACGTACTACTCCTTGAGAAGCCACAAGGATTACTCCTTTTCACCTAGTTTATGGTGGCGAAGCAATAATTCAAATTGAAGTTGGAATAGAGTCCGATAGAAGAAGGCTTTATGATGACAACAATACAGATCGACGCCTTATGGAGCTTGATTTAATAGAAGAGGCACGGGATAAAGCAGCAACCTGACTTATTTCTTATCGGTAAAGAATGAGACAGAATTAAAACAAAAGAGTTATTCCAAGGTTCTTTCAGGTAGATGATCTAGTATGGAAATGCATCAAGCCTATGGGAGATGTTAACAAGTTAGAGCCTCAATTGGGAGGACATTATAAAATCATACAAAAACTTGTATCGGGAGCTTATTATCTCTAAGATGCATAAGGGAGAAAACTCGAATGACCTTGGAGTGCAAATCATTTGCAGCCATATAGAACTTAGCAAATATGCCTGTAAGTCATTTATTTATCTTGATTGAATATTGTTAATACAAATAACATAGCAAGTGTAGGCAATATTATTTGGGAGAGACACATACTCTTATTTGAATCTCCTTCGCAATCGATCGAGGACCCTAAGGAGTGATCGGACTGGCTTCCTTAGGGGGGACCGGAAACTTTAAACCTCTATAACAGTTGATCGGGGACCCTAAAGAGTGACTGACCTGACTTCCTTAAGGGTAACTGGAGACTTTAAACCTCCATCACAGTCAATCGGAGACCCTAAGGAGTGACCGGCCTGGCTTCCTTAGGGGTAACCAGAGACTTTAAACCTCCATCACAGTTGATCGGGGACCCTAAGGAGTGACCAACCTGACTTCCTTAGGGGGAATTAGAGACTTTAAACCTTCATAATAGTCGATCGGGGACCCTAAGGAGTGACCAACCTGTCTTCCTTAGGGGGAATTGGAGACTTTAAACCTCCATAACAGTCGATCGGGGATCTTAAGGAGTGACCGCCCTGGCTTCCTTAGGGGGAATCAGAGACTTTGAACCTCCATAACAGTTGATCGGGGACCCCACCCTGGCTTCCTTAGGGGAACCGAAGATGTTAAACCTCCATAACAATCAATCGGGTACCTTAATGAGTGACCGGTCTGGCTTCCTTAGGGGGAACCAGAGACTTTAAACCATGACAGTCGATCGAGGACCTTAAGGAGTGACCAGCTAGGCTTCCTTAATGGGAACCAGACACTTTAAACCTTCTCTAAGATCAACCATGGATTTTAGAATTAAGAGCACCTATTGATGTTTAATTTCGCTCGGGAGTACAAATCCAACTGGTTCTCTATACACTAGGGAAAGCCCGAAGGAACATTTATATAATAGATATTCAATTTCGCTCAACCGTACAAATCCGATCGGTTCTCCATATAGTCGGGAAAGCCCGAAGGAACATTTATATAACAGATATTCAATTTCGCTCAGGCATACAAATCCGATCGGTTCTCTATATTGTCGGGAAAGCCCGAAGGAACATTTACATAGCAGATATCCAATTTTGCTTGGGCGTACAAATCCGACCAACCCTCTATACAGTCGAGAAAGCCCAGAGAAGCATTTGCATGGAAGATAGTTAATCTTGCCCGGATATATAAATCCGACCAGTCCATTGGACAAGTCGGAAAGGCTTTATATATGAGCAAGCTACTTAATTTATCATACGAACCAAGAGAGCATCAGAAAAGAAGTTCATTCATCATTACATATCACTCAAAGGATAACTAGGGGATCTACTTCCTTTGATTACAATTTTTCCATGGGATTTCTCTACATATGGTGAACATATTGAAAAAGGTCGTTTATACAAACACTCAGGTGGTTCTAAAGAAAAGGAAATCACACAAGGGAAAGCAGGTAAGTATGAACTTTCATTACATTTTATAAACACCAAATGATATACATCAGTTATGAAATTGTGATAAAATGCAAGTACAAAATTCCATGTTTACTCAAATTTACTCAAAAGGTCTTTTGGGAGTTCTCGGTTAAGTCATCGATGATCTATGAACAAGGGAGGAGGGTTTGTAGATAGACAACCCCCCTCTCTCAGTTGTTGGAGTACTTCTTCAACAGAGTGAGTGAGAGTTCCTATAATTCATCTAGCATACTCCTCACAAAATTCAGGAGAATTTAAATAGGTTCTACGCCTGTTGTGCCAGCGCTCCTCCTCGCCTGCTTTATATATTTAAAATTCAGATTGTAGACTATCTTTTTCCCCTTGTAAAGTAGTCTTCTCTACCTTAGCCTCCGCTAGTTCTTATAGGAGCGAGCTTATTTGCAAATCTTGGGCTCGCAATCTTTTTTGTTGTTGGAATAAGGCAAATCTTTGGAGGCCAATTCTGGGGCTAACTCAGAAGACCCTGGACCATGTGATTATTGTAACTGGTTCAATAGAGTGGTTATGTGAGTAACATCCAAGAGAGCTTTTATCTTTTAAGGCCCTTTCAACACTAAGTGTAGAATTAAGCCCCTCTAACTATAACTTTAAGTTTCTTTTTTCCTCCTCTCAGGATTGTAGCATTTTATGTGTGTCTTTTAAAGACTTTTCTAAATTAGCAATGAACTTAGCTTATGACTTCACTCTGTCCCATAGCTGAATGAGTTCGTTGTTGGGGAGGTTGGAGGCAGCTTGTAATTCCTCCACTTTGTCTTTTAGAATTTGGTTAGTCCTCTCCAAATCTACAACTAGCTTGCCCAAATGTAGGCTCGAAGCATATAGCTAAATAAAATGATAGTAGAGTTACATTTTGTATGTACGAAATAAGGAAGTTAGTTTCAAAAACTTATTGCAGGGGCTTGATGATAGTGGTCATCGGCACGCTCAGAGAAGGTGCTTCTTCTCATATGCACCTTAGATTACAGCCATGACTCAGCTAGTACCCCCTTTAGTTGTAATAATCCATATGAAACAGGGGTAGAAATTTGACCGAGTGGAGATGGTAATTCATGGCCTTGTTGAAATAAGATGGAAGGGCGGGGGGAACTTATAAATGGCGAAGAAGAGGAAGGAGGATGTTCAGAGGCTTGTGAAGAGAGGTTAGGAGATGGGAGGCTCACTAGTGAAGGATCCTGTTCAATGGGTGCTGTAATAGACCCAGAAGTAATTGATCTCCTGCATGGAGTTCTTTTAGCACGAGGCATGGTGGAAGAGGAAGGTAAGGCTGGAAGAAGGGGCAATGTATCCTTAGGAGTAATGAGTACCTCCTTTGATAAAGAAACAGCTGGGGGACTAACAGGAGACATAGGAATGAGGAGTCCTGGTCTCATCATAAGTAAGGCAAAATTGGAATGAACATGTGTAGGGGAAGCAAGTTCTTTACCTTTAGAGTGGGAAATTTCGACAGGAACAATGGGAACTTGCTCAAAATCAGCTATGGTATATAAGAGGGGACAAGGAGCTGAAGTACAAGGTTTTCAGTGTTTCACCATAAAGGGACCCTCTGGCTCTGAGGATCTTGGGGATTCCTGAGGTTGTTTAGAGGGAGGTAGTAGGCCAAGGGAAGAAGGGGGCTGATTAAGAGGGTGATCTCTCAATAGTTCTTCGCCCATTCTAGTTAAGGTTGCCCTCGTCAAGCGAATATTCTTGTACATGAAGGCGAGAATAATAGCATTAGCTAGAGAAAAAAGAGAATTTTATATTAGAAACAATACAAAAATGGTTCAAAATGTAAGTAAGGAAAATAACTTTACTGAAGGAAACATCTAAGGTTGTGTCTGTTGTGCTAAGACCAAAAGAAATAAATAAGCCTTCGACGATTAGGGTAGGTAAGTTAAATTTTGAGCCTTTTAATTTCCCAATTGAAGAACAGAGAACAGGATCTTCTAAAATATTGCCCAATTGAGGAATAGGAGAAAGCTCTCGATGCCAAGTTATTGGGTATAGAGGTGGAGATGGAAGAGGCATAAAGAAAAATTTATCCTGCCATTCTCCTTGGGGAGGAATTCTATAGAACAGAGTAGTTTTAGGGTATGATTAAAATTTGAAAACACCATCTTTCACTTGGTGAAGAACGAAAAAATGATAGAAAAGTCGAGCAAATAGGGGAAAGTCTAGTAAACGGGAAACAACAATGAAACCAACCATGATAGAAATGTTGGGTTTTTTGCGCCGCAAAAACCGCTTTTTGCGTTACGGAAACCCCGAAATTCCCATGCCATGAATCCATGCGATGAAATAAAACAAAATTTTCATGTACGAGTTTCTCTAACCTAGATCTACAAAAGGAAAAAGATTACCCTTGATGCGAAGCCCTTCACGTAATCCCGCTCGTCCAAGGTTCGCCGGATCTCAAGAGTATCAAAGTAGATACTCCTCTAAGTGTATCCACACAAGCAAGAGATTGAGAGAAACCACTAGGATGTGCTAGAACCCTTGATGGTCTCGGCAAGGAGGAGGAGAGGGAGAGAAGAAACCTAGAGAGGAAGAAGTAGAAATGAATGAGAATGAATTCTCACCTTGTGTAACTCCCAAGTGGCCGGCCACTTTAGGCTTATAAACTCCCATGGAATATCAAGAGTCAAGTCTCTTGATCTCCTCCATGAGGTGGCATTTGGTAAATTCAAACTTGACCAAATGAAGAATCCTTGATGATGCGGCATTGGTCAAGTCAAAGTCAAGTCAAAACTTGACTCTTCATCTTCCTACTTAAGTCAAGTCAACCTTGACAACTTCTTTCCCTTGGTTGATCCAATCTAACTATTGGTGTAAGCCAATTTTAATTTAATGAATCTCTATTCATTGAATTAAATTAATTAAATAAGTCTAATTCCAAATTAGACTCCATGAACCAAATTGAGTCCAACTCAATTCGCTCAATTTGGATTACTCTTAATCCAATTTGATTCATCACATGAACCTAATCCTTTAGGTTCATCAAATGAACCTAATCTCCATCTAATTACCTTTTGTGTGTGACCCTATAGGTTCTTATAACGTTGGCAATGCTCCTAAACCCATTTAGAAGCATAAGTAATGAGCGGTATCTAGCAACACATCATTACTACCCAAGTTATAAGAATGTTGAGATCCAACATCACCTTGTGACTACTAATTGTGACTCTTCACAATATATGACATGTGTCCTTCTATCCTTGACATCTAGATTGATCAATGTGAGGCATAGACCATGTCATCCTCTAATCAATCTAAATCTTGAATCCCAAGTAGACTCACTCAATCAAATGAGCTCAATATCTCATATTGACTCATTTGGACATAGCCATGCACTTCGTGGTCTCACTCTATTAAGAATATCGATGTCACTCCCGTCATATAGGAGGGATAGATCACATCTACATAACTCACATCCCTCCGCATAATTTCTTACATACCCAGTAATCACCTTTATAGTCCACCCAATTATGGGTGACGTTTGACGAAGCCAAAATACGTAACTCCTTATGTAGGGAACCATAGTGACTTCATGTCCAAGGACTAGTAGTCATAATAATAGCCACATGAGAAAGTATATGATAATCATATAACGATCCATGATACTTTCTCATGGCAGGTCATTCAGTATACATTCTCCAATGTATACCCATGTGTCAACTTGATATCTCCATATCTATGACTTGTGAGATCAAGTCATCGAGTTGACCTACATGCTAGTCTCGTCGCATTAACATTATCCTTGAATGTTAATACTTGACCATGAATGATTAAGAGTAGTGTTCCCTATATCATCTCACTATCGATTCAACTAACCGATTGATATAGGTAAGAACCATCTACTCAAAGATGCTATTATACTTAGTTATTTGGCACCAATACAAGTAAGCATAATAACCATAAACAAATACCTTTATTTATATACAAGAATATGATGCAATGAGTCCATACAACAATCATCAAATGATTGGCTCTAGGGCTCTAACTGACAATATCCCACTAGCACTAGTGCCATTCAGTATAGGCTCTAAGGCCTAATGACCTAGTGTGACCATCATGCTTTCTCTGTGCCAAAGCCTTGGTCAAGGGATCTGCGATCTTAGCCTAAGTGGGTACTCTGCAAATCTTCACAACTCCTCTATCGATGATCTCTCGAATGAGATGGAAGCGCCGTAGTATGTGTTTGGTCTGCTTGTGTGAGCGAGGTTCCTTGGCCTGTGCTATTGCTCCATTGTTGTCACAATAGAGCTCTATGGGATAAGCTATGCTAGGAATCACCCCAAGCTTAGTAATGAACTTGTGGATCCAAACTGCCTCCTTTGCTACTTCTGATGCAGCAATATACTCGGTCTCTGTTGTAGAATCAGCTACTGTGTCCTGCTTCGAACTCTTCCAGCTTACAACACCACCATTTATGCAAAACACGAACCCTGACTGCGATCGATAATCATCCTGATTAGTTTGGAAGCTAGCATCACTGTAACCCTTTACAGATAGCTCGTCATCGCCTCCATATATCAAGAAATATTCTTTAGTCCTTCTTAAGTACTTAAGAATATTCTTGAATGTTATTCAGTGACTTTCACCTGGATCTAACTGGTATCTGCTCGTCATGCTCAAAGCATATGAGACATCAGGACGAGTACATAGCATGGCGTACATGATAGATCCTATGGCTGAAGTATAAGGGTTCTGATCCATGCGGTCTCTCTCCTCTCTAGAAGAGGAATCTTGAATCTTCGAAAGACTCACACCATGGGACATCGGCAGAAATCCCTTCTTGGAGTTCTGCATGGCAAACCAAAGTAGTACCTTGTCAATGTATGTAGTCTGACTTAGGCCAAACAACCTCTTAGATCTATCTCTATAGATCTGTATACCTAGAATACGGGATGCTTCACCTAAGTCCTTAATTGAGAAACAAGTCCCTAGTCAAGTCTTGAAAGACTGCAGCAAAGGGATGTCTTTCCCAATGAATAAGACAACTGTGTTCCCTACAACCTTCTTGTAGACACAAGGCTCATCTTCATTCTTGATGAAACCAAACTGTTTGATTGCATCATCAAATCAAAGATTCCAGCTCCGAGAAGCTTGCTTTCGTCCATAAATGGACCTATGCAGCTTGCATACTCTGCCTGTAATGCCCGCCCTCCCACTGCTTAAGGAGGGACGGAGTTACTTACTTACATACGTGCATACATATAAAATCATGGCAGCGGAAATAGTTATTTAATTTTTTCTACACTAATCATCATGCTTATCATACTGAACATGAAGACTTACTAGTATTCATGCATACAACTTAATTAATACCAACTACTTGAAACATAATTCATGATATCATAAGCATACTAGCAGGAAACATGAAGAACGTAAGTGCATAACTATCCATACTAGTTAAAGTACTATCAAAGCATAAAGATAACACATGGTTCATATGCAAACTTAGAACTTAAAAAACATATAGTAGTTTTCTTCCACTGTGCCACTGCCACACACACTCTAGCCCTTCCTGCTGCTCCCCTTAGTTTAGTCATTCCTTTCCTTTTTCTGCAGTACAAGGAAACATAAAAACTATAAGCCCATAGACATAGTATTCCCCTTTCCTACTCACAAAAACCATGAATCATGCATGAACATAAAGTGATAACATGTTCATTTGGTAAATCATAACATAACATGTGAGAGCATAACATAATGTCATATCATATCATGTGAGAGCATAAACATAAAGTCATATCATATCATGTGAGAGCATAAATATAAAGTCATATCATATCATGTGAGAGCATAAACATAAAGTCATATCATATCATATGAGAGTATAAACATAAAGTAGTAACATGATCATATAAACATCATAGACATATTTCAAGAGCATCATTAAGAAGCATAAAGGAAAACATATAACATGAACTTGTAGATGCAAGATGTTCTTTTGAAAACATGTATCATGAAATGAGTATATGCAAGATGTCCTTTTGAAAACATATATCATATACATACTTAAACATAATCTCAACACGAGGGCCCGGCTTGTACCACATACATCAATAAATGCGCGCATCCTAAATAGATCCAAGGTAGCTAATCTTGAACCTACTAGGAACTAGGCCCGTTTCATAGACCATCGACCTAGGGGTAACTTAGGAGCCCATCCCTTTTACTAGGATCGTTTCATAGACCATCGACGTAGGGGCGCTTGTGGAGCCCACCCTTGGTACAAGCCATACAAAGTAAAATAACATGTCATATCATGTCATATCATAACATATCATGTTCTTTTCATATCATGAAGAGTGCTCTTGATCCCAACTTAAGGGAAGCATCTCTTAGGCTTTTTTTCATCTTACATAAGTCTTGCATAAACATAGCATGATGGCACCAAGTGCACATAACATATAGTATATCATAGAAACATAACATGATAACATGAACTGCACATTATATAGCATCTCATAAAAACATAACATGATAACATGAAGTGTACATATCAATCAACATGGTGACATAAAAATTCATATCATATCATAAGAGTCAACATCATACATGATTAAGGTTTTTGAAACTTCTTACAAGCCCTAAATCATGCTTGGCCGAAACATATAAACATACATAATAGATTTTCAAACAACATGGATATATGAAATCAACTCCCTAAGTCCTCATAATCATTAATCATAACATGTAAGACCTTAGGAACCCTAGGTAGCTTCTTAACCTCATTCTTCTTATCTTGGCCGAAACATGAAGGCATGTTTTAAATTTTCCTTTAATCAATTTAAAGCATGAAACTTTTGCAACCTACATAGCATAGCAAGTGAGTCCTTTGGTAACCATAAGCGAGGTTCTAACTCTAATATTCAACATTGGCCGAAACCTCAAGGTGGTGTTTCTAGGTTTTTCATGCAACATAAGCCATGGAGATTTAACCTAACATTGCATGGGAAATCATACATCATGAGGAAGCATAAAACAAGTATAGTTTAGGTCTACAACTTTCTCTAAGCCTCTAATTCAACCTTGGCCGAAACCTAAAGGTAAGGTTTCTAGGTTTTTCATCCAACTTAAGACATGGAAATTCAATCTAACATTGTATAGAAAATCATACATCATGAGGAAGCATAAACAAGCATGGTTAGATTTCAAAACCTTGCCCTAGACCTTGTGTTCATCCTTGGCCGAAACCTCAAGGTGGTATTTCTAGGTTTTTCATACAACATAAGCCATGGAAATTTAACCTAACATTGCATAGGAAATCATACATCCTGAGGAAGCATAAAGCAAGTATAGTTTAGGTCCACATCTTTCTCTAAGCCTCTAATTCAACCTTGGCCGAAACCTAAAGGTAGGGTTTCTAGGTTTTTCATGCAACTTAAGACATGGAAATTCAATCTAACATTGTATAGAAAATCATACATCATGAGGAAGCATAAACAAGCATGGTTAGATTTCAAAACCTTGCCCTAGACCTTGTGTTCATCCTTGGCTGAAACCTAAGGTAAGACTCTAGATTTTGTTTATACATCATTAGCATGAAAACTTAACTAACAATATATAATAGATCATGTATCATGTAGGAGCATAAACAAGCATGTTTAGGTTTCAAAACTTTGCTCTAAACCTTATGTTCCATCTTGGCCGAAACCTAAGGTAAGGTTCTAGGTTTTGTTTATACAACATGTAGCATGAAAACTTAACTAACAACATGTAATAGATCATGTATCATGAAGGAGCATAAACAAGCATGTTTAGGTTTCAAAACTTTGCTCTAAACCTTATGTTCCATCTTGGCCGAAACCTAAGGTAAGGTTCTAGGTTTTGTTTATACAACATGTAACATGAAAACTTAACTAACAACATGTAATAGATCATGTATCATGAAGGAGCATAAACAAGCATGTTTAGGTTTCAATACTTTGCTCTAAACCTTTTGTTCCATCTTGGCCGAAACCTAAGGTAAGGTTCTTGGTTTTTGTTTATACAACATGTAGCATGAAAACTTAACTAACAACATGTAATAGATCATGTATCATGAAGGAGCATAAACAAGCATGTTTAGGTTTCAATATTTTGCTCTAAACCTTATGTTCCATCTTTGCTGAAACCTCAAGAGTGAGGTTCTAGACTTTTTGCTACAACATGAAGCATAAATTGTAAACTTGACAACCATAAGTGACCACAACTCCTTATCTTGGCCGAAACTTGCAAGGAAATCCCTAAGTTTTTTTTTCAACAACCTTTAAACTTAAAGCGTACGAAAACTATTGTACTGTAGGTGAGGGGATACTTACATCTCTCGCTTAATTCTCTAAGAGAAGTAACCTTGGTTGTGAAGCTTTTCCTAAAGAGAAACTCCTTTGCTTGGTTCGGCAATGGTGAGGAAGAAGGGGCTTGGGTTTCGGTGGAGAGGAGGAGGGAGGAGGAAGAGAAGAAAATGAAATTTTCTCTTTCCTTTTCTCCTTTTATTCCAAATGAAAGGAAGATGGAAAAATGAACTTTTCCTACCCTTTTATTTACTCATCCTAAATGAAGGGAGGAAGTAAAACTCTCTTTTCATTGTAAGAAGAGGAAGGAAACTTGGACTTCTCCTTCTTAGTGAAGAGAGCCTTCACTTTCCTTACCTTTAACCATAATTTCTCTCTTTTCATATCAGCACACCCCTGCTGGGGCTACTGGTTATAACATGGAACCACTTACCAAGAGGTCCAAGGTTCAATCCTTGGTCATGCCTCTTTTTGGTTCTTTTTATTTTATTTTTTTAAAGAAGAATCCACATGAAACCTATTTAATCATGCATAAATTCATGTAAAATTTCTAGGGATCCTTTGGGTGTTACAGTCCCCTATACCTCATAAAAGTTCATCTTGGAACTTAAAATAGCTCCGGGTAACTAAGGTGGCCTAGGACTTCCTGTTGAGTGCGTCAGCCACTTTGTTCGCCTTTCCCAGATGGTAGAAGATCTCGCAGTCATAGTCCTTGACTAGCTCAAGCCATCTACGTTGTCTCATGTTTAGGTTCTTCTGTGTGAAGAAATATTTTAGACTCTGGTGATCTGTACAAATCTTACACTGTGCTCCATATAGATAATGCCTCCATATCTTGAGAGCAAACACCACGGCTGCTAGCTTTAAATCATGAGTGGGGTAATTTCTTTCATGTTCTTTGAGTTGCCTAGAGGCATAGGCAATGACCTTGCTGTTCTACAAGAGTACACCTCCGAGTCCTAATCTGGAAGCGTCGCTGTACATATCGAACCCTTCGTTACCTTCCGGAAGAGTGAGAATTAGAGCACTGGTCAATCTCCTTTTCAATTCTGTGAAACTCTTCTCGCAGTCGTCTGTCCATTCGTACTTCTTATTCTTCCGGGTGAGAGCGGTCATAGGGGTTGCAATTATGGAGAAACCCTCTATGAACTGTTTGATTGCATCATCGAATCGAAGATTCCAGCTCCGAGAAGCTTGCTTTAGTCCATAATGCAGCTGCATACTCTGCAAGTATGCTGTGGATCTATAAAACCCTCAGGTTGTGTCATGTACACATCCTCGAGTAGGTTTCCATTTAGAAATGCGATTTTGACATCCATCTGCCATATCTCATAGTCATGGTAAGCTGCAATAGCAAGAATGATCTGAATGGACTTAAACAACGCTACTGGAGAAAAGGTTTCATCATAGGTAATACCATGAATCTTCTTGAAACCTTTAGCTACCAAGCGACCCTTATAGATAAGTCCATCCATGTCAGTCCTTCTCTTAAAGACCCACTTACACCCAATGGGTTTTACCCCTTCAGGTGGATCAACCAAAGTCCATACTTGGTTGGTGTACATGGATTCCATCTCGGATCTCATGGCCTCTAGCCATTTCTCGAAATCTGGTCTCATCACAGCTTCCTGATAGGTGGTAAGCTCATCCTCTATGAGCACAACGTCATCATGGTCAGACAAGAGAAATGAGTATCTCTCAGGTTGATGACGTACCCTATCAGACCTGCGAAGAGGTATGTCTACTTGAACTGGTTGTTGTTCCTCAACTCCTTGTGGAACAACATCATCCACAACACTTTGTGCTTCCAGTTCAACTTCCATCGAGGCTTCAGTGCTATTGTTCGCATCTTGAACTTCTCCAAGATCGAACGTGCTCCCGCTAGTCTTTCTAGAAACAAAGTCCCTTTCTAGAAAGACCCCAGTCTTTGCCACAACTACCTTGTGCTAATTGGGAATGTAGAAGTAATATCCCTTAGTTTCCTTGGGATATCCAATAAAGTAGCACTTGTCGGATTTGGGTCCTAACTTGTCTGAGACTTGACGTTGAACGTAAGCCTCACAACCCCAAATCCTCATGAAAGACACCTGGGCATCTCTCCCAGTCCATATCCTATATGGTGTCTTTATCACGGCCTTGGATGGAACTCGGTTGAGTATAAAAGCTGTCATGTCTAGAGCATAGCCCCAAAGGTATGACAGAAGATCTGTATGACTCATCATAGATCGTACCATATCTAATAGGGTAAGATTTCTCCTTTCGGATATAACATTCCAATGTGGTGTTCCAGGAGGAGTGAGTTGGGATAGAATCCCACACTCAGCTAGATAGTCACGAAACTCATGGCTAAGGTATTCTCCACCTCGATCTAATCGAAGTATCTTAATACTCTTGCCAAGCTGGTTCTGTACTTCATTCTTGAATTCTTTGAACTTTTCAAAGGATTCTGACTTATGTGTCATCAAGTACACATAACCATATCTACTAAAATCATCAGTAAATGTGATGAAGTACCTATAACCGCCTCTAGCAGCGACATTGAAAGGGCCACATACATCACTATGTATAAGTCCTAACAAATCTGTCGCTCTTTCGCTGTGCCCACTAAAGGGAGTCTTGGTCATCTTGCCTAGTAGGCATGACTCGCACGTCTCATAAGATTCAAAATCAAATGAGTCCAGCAAACCATCCTTATGGAGCTAGGATAAGCGCTTGTCATTTATATGACCTAAGCGATAGTGCCAGAGATAGGTTTGGTTCAGGTCATTTGACTTGAACCTCTTGGTATTTATGTTATAGATAGGGCTTTAAAGGTCTAGAATGTAGTGCCCATTCATCAGAGGTGCACTACAATAGAACATATCTTTTAAATAAATAGAACAACATTTGTCCTTAATTATAAAAGAGAAACCTTTCTTGTCCAGATAAGAAACTGAAATTATGTTCTTAGTTAATGCAGGCACATAACAACAATCATCCAACTCTAATACAAGCCCAGAGGGCAAAGATGTAAAATAAGTCCCTATAGCAACAGCAGCAACCCGTGCTCCATTGCCTACGCGTAGGTCCACCTCGCCCTTCGCCAATGCCCTGCTATTTCTCAGCGCCTGCACATTAGTACAAATGTGAGATGCACATCTGGTATCTAATACCCATGATGAAGAAATAGATAGATTGACTTCTATAACATATATACCTGAAGTGGAAGTCTCACTTCGCTTCTTCTTAAGATCTTCCAGGTACACCTTGCAGTTCCTCTTCCAGTGCCCGGTCTGACCGCAGTGGAAGCAGGTAGCAACCTTGGCGACCCCTCCTTTAGGCTTCAGTGCCTTGCCTTTTCCCTTGGCTTGGGACTTTCCTTTGCCTTTAGGCTTGCCCTTGCCCTTGTGTTTCTGAACCATTAGAACAGAGTGGGGCTTTGCCTTCTCAAGGTTCAGCTCAACAGTTCTTAACATGCTAAGCAGCTCGGCCAGTGGCTTGTCAATTTCATTCATATTGTAGTTTAGAATGAACTGACTATAGCTATCCGGCAAGGATTGCAAGATCAAGTCAGTGGCCAGCTCTTGGCCACGCGGGAATCCCAACCTCTGTAGGTTTTCTATGTACCCAATCATTTTGAGTACATTGGGCCTACGGGAGCCCCATCTGACATCTTGCACTGAAACAGTGCCCTTGAGATCTCAAATCTCTCATGCCGCGCTTGTCCTTGATACAGTTGACTAAGATGTTCAACCATATCATAAGCGCCCATTAACTCGTGTTGCTTCTGAAGCTCAGAGTTCATGGTCGCGAGCATTAGACAGGACACATTTAATGCGTCATCTTGATGCCTCTTATAAGCATCTTTGTCAGCTCGCGGGGCATTGGCAGGAGGAGCCTCCGGAATGACCTGCTCCAGAACGTACAGTTTACATTCCTAGGTGAGAACTATTCTCAAGTTCCTGTACCAGTCAAGGAAATTTGCTCCGTTGAGCTTGTCCTTCTCAAGGACAGAACGCAGAGAGAAGGTGTTCGTATTTGACGTCATGGTTATCTACAACAGAAAATTACAGAAAATAAATATCATATTCTTTTAAATCATTTAATTAGGCCTTTTAACTAAATGATGCTTCCACTGAATTCTATAATTCATGTGGGACAAGATCCACATCATACTAACCCTTGAGTTAAGCTTTGGCTAATATGCCCAAGATTTAGTATGATCGGAAGGTAACAATTTACCAATTACATCTCTATGCAACTCTTGTTTATAGGATCATTATCCGCAGTTATATTAAAACTTGAGTTAGCTTTGGCTAATACGCCCAAAAATTAATATAAATGTGATTTATGTCCTATCTTTCCAACCATTGGAAGAATGCCTATAGTTGTACTCGATCCAACCGAGTTAACTAGGAATACTCAATCTAATTGAGTTTGTATTCGCCCATGCGTTAATAAGCAGGACCAAGATTGTCCCTCCGTACCCTACCAAGATAATATGTGTTGCTCTGCTTTGGTAGATTCAATAACACATGTGATCAAGATAGTGATAGGTATAACGGCACGGT
The DNA here is from genome assembly GCF_018446385.1 of Zingiber officinale. Lineage (NCBI taxonomy): Eukaryota > Viridiplantae > Streptophyta > Magnoliopsida > Zingiberales > Zingiberaceae > Zingiber > Zingiber officinale. The sequence continues at coordinate 44,720,270 of NC_056007.1, read as the reverse complement.
AGGCATTAGAGTTGACGCGATTTAGATCTAATCTAATCGTCTATGTGTATCAAATACGTGATAGATCTAATCTACTAGAAAGGGTGCATCTTGTACACGATTTAGATCTAATCTAATCGTTAGGCACTAATTAATTACTAATCATGCATCACATACACACAAGTAATTAATTAAATTAATTTGTGATTAGTCATGGCCCTACTACGATCTTCTCAAGCCAATGAGAAGATCGGATGGTCAACCTAGGGTCAACAGCTTCTCAAGCTCCTCCCTTTGACCACCTTGTGTTGCTCGCGCCCTCCTCGTAACTCCGTCTCGAGTGGACCTTCCACGACTCCAATTTTGTACATTACAATTTTGAAACTCGAGTTACATTCGAGTCTAAACTAATTTACAACAAGAATAAATAATAGAGAAAGGCACGACGCGCAGGTCGCGAAACAAATGTACAACACGCACAACACAAATGACGGCGCGCAGGCCGTAATATGAATTACAACATATTTCCAATCAGATTGGGTTGTTTTGGGCCATGACCATCATAAATTATACATAGTTCTAAATAATGTAATTTCCATAATTTTCTGTAATTTTTAATACTAATTTTTACAATTTTTACGAGTAATAATTCCCGGCGGTCCCGTTTAGCGGTTTTCGGGCGCAATCGCGGAACGAATCCCCTTGCGGGGCGAGGGGCAGCGCCCCTACACGTGATCTAACCATCGCGAGTGTCCCTAAGCGATCCTACAGCGCCTTATTCTGCTGTCCCAAAAAGTTTTGGGGCGAAACCTTGCCGTTTCGGAAAAAGCTTCTCGGTAGTCGAAGCCTACAAGTGTCGAAACACTTGTGCTTCGCTTCTACGAGAAAATTACTCGTAAAAATCCATAAAAACTTAAATTTACAGGAAATCATAGAAGCTATATTTTTCATAAAAATGAAACTAAACTCGTACAAGTCTTCGCACATGCCTCTGATACCACTGTTGGGTTTTTCGGGCCGCGAAAACCGCTTTTTCGCATCGCGGAAACCCCGAAAGCCCCGCCACCGATCCGTGCTAAGAATAAAACTTCGAAAACATTACGAGTACAAGTTTACAAACTCTAGATCTATATTAGAGCATGAGTTTTACCCTTGATGCGTGCCTTTCACGAATCCCGCTCGTCCAATGGTGCCGGATCTCAAGATTGTCAAAGTAGACAACCCTCTAGAAGTATCCACATGAACACAAGAAGGAGATCACCAAACTAAAGTGTGCTAGCACCTTAGTAGGGTTCGGCAAGATGAGGAGAGGAAGAGAAAGAAGAGAGAGCACTAGAAGGAAGAAGATGAGAGTTACACTTGCAAAATGAAACTCATTCATGCAATTCATGTGGCCGGCCACATTAAGAGGTGTTGTAACCTCCATGGAATGCCAAGAGTCACAACTCTTGGTAACTCCCATGAGGTGGCATCCCACTTAAGCAACCATGATGATGTGAGCATCATCATTGGCCCACTCAATGCCAACTCACCAATGAGGTGGCATAAAGTCAAGTCAAACTTGACTCTTCAACTTCCTCTCAAGTCAAGTCAAACTTGACTTAATCTCTCTCATGGTTGATCTAATCCAACCATTTAATTCAAGCCAATTTAATATAATGAATCTAATTCATTTAATTAAATTGATTCAATGAGTCATAATCTAAATTAGACTCATTGAACACATGAATCAACTTGAGTCCAACTCAATTAGCCCAATTAGGATTACTCTTAATCCAATTTGATTCATCAAATGAATCTAATCCTCTTGGTTCATCATATAAACCTAATCTCTATCTAATTGTCCTTAGTGTGTGACCCTATAAGTTCTTGTAACGTTGGCAATGCCCCTAAACGCATTTAGGAATATAAGTAATGAGCGGTATCTAGCAACACATCATTACTACCCAATTTACAAGAATGTTGAGATCCAACATCACCTTGTGACTACTAATTGTGACTCCTCAAAATATATGACAAGTGTCCTTCTATCCTAGACATCTAGATTGATCAATGTGAGGCATAGACCGTGTCATCCTCTGATCAAACTAAATCTTGAACTCCAAGTAGACTCACTAAATCAAATGAGCTCAATATCTCATATTGACTCATTTGGGCATGGCCATGCACTTCGTGGTCTCACTCTATCAAAAATATCGATGTTGCTCCCGTCATATAGGAGGGATAGATCCCATCTACATCACTCACATCCCTCTGCATAATTCGTTACATACCCAGTAATCGCCTTTATAGTCCACCCAGTTACGGGTGACGTTTGACGAAACCAAAGTACATAACTCCTTATGTAGGGCACCATGATGACTTCAGGTCTAAGACTAGTAGTCATACTAATAGCCACATGAGAAAGTATATGGCACTCATATAACGATCCATGATACTTTCTCATAGCGGGTCATTCAGTATACATTCTCCAATGCATACCCATGTGTCAACTTGATATCTCTATATCCATGACTTGTGAGATCAAGTCATCGAGTTGACCTACATGCCAGTCTTATTACATTAACATTGTCCCTGAATGTTAATACTCGACTAAGAATGATTAAGAGTAGTGTTCCCTATATCATCTCACTATCGGTTCTACTAACCGATTGATATAGGTGAGAACCTTCTACTCAAGGACGCTATTATACTTAGTTTATTTGGCACCAATACAAGTAAGTATAACAACAAAAACACATGCCTTTATTTATATAAGAATATGATACAACAAGTCCATAATACAATCATTAAATGATTGGCTCTAGGGCTCTAACTAACAATGGACATACTACTGGGGAGGTGCCTGAACCTGAGTAGGACAGTTTCTGGCCATATGTCCTTCCAATCCACAGTTGTAGCACCTATTTGTGCCTATACGACATATTTCTGGATGCTTCTTCCCACATGTGGTACACTGAGGGAACCTGGGTTGCTTGCCTGCTAGACCACCCTTAGAGTCGTTCCATTGCTTCCTCTTGCCACTGTGGTTTCCTTTCCAGCTGGTTCTGGTGGTTTGAGGTTTCTGTCCTCCGGGCTGAACTCGACTCTTGCCCTCGTTCAGCGCCTTCAAGTAGTGTTCGGTGATCAAGGCACTGCTGATTAACTCTTCGGCAGTCTGCGGTCTATTAACTCCGCCGGCCACATTCAGAGCTATCTCGGGTCTGAGCATCTTCAGCATAAGTCTGACCCTTTCTCTTTCTGTGCTGACCAACTCTGGGCATAGGCGCGCTAGACAGTTGAATCTCTTCACAGCTTCATTAACTGAGAGGTCACCTTTTCGGAACTCGGTGAACTCGTCGTAGTGCTTGTTTGTCACACGCATGTGGAAGAATTCCTCGAAGAATTTAGTCTCGAAGTCCGTCCATCTCATTTGGTTTACTTGTCTCTTTGCTTTAACTTGGTCCCACCACATTCTGGCATCGCCCATAAGACAGAACGATACACACTTGACTTTCTCGTGTTCAGGCCAGTCCAATAGCTCCACTATGCTCTCTACAGTCTTGAACCAGGCTTGGGCGTCCCATGGCTCACAGTTACCGGAGAAAGTTTCCGGCTTCAACCTCTGTCACTGAATCAGATACGCCTCCAGGCGAACCACTAGGGCTGGGCCTACCGGTGGTGCAGGTGCCGGTGGTACTGGTGCAGCCGCAGGTATGACTGGCATCGTATTCTAATTCCCTGGTGGGGTAGCAGGGTTCCCTTGTAGATTCATCAGAGTATTTATTATTTGCTGCTGTTCTGTGACCTGACGCTGAAGTTCAGTGACTACATGCATCAGATCAGGTGGAGGTACTGTCTCATCGGCTCTAGTATTGCGTCTTCTAGTCATGCTTATCTTCATGAATGACAACAAGACTAGCATAAGTTATTATTATTCCTAATCTATCATCATGCATACTTAAACTAAAACTGTAACTTATCATAATTAAAAAAAAATGGAGTAGACATGCATACTTAAACTAAAGCATTCCTTATCATACATAAAAAAAATAGCGTAGGCATAGAAATTCTTACTTGGAGCAGCAGGATGTAGGCTTGATGTGTGTGTAGTGGAAATAAAGACCTGCTCTTATACCAAACTGTAACGCCCGCCCTCCCACAGCTTAAGGAGGGACGGGGTTACTTACTTACATATATGCATACATATAAAATCATGGCAGCGGAAATAGTTATTTAATTTTTTCTACATTAATCATCATGCTTATCATACTGAACATGTAGACTTACTAATATTCATGTATACAACTTAATTAATACCAACTACTTGAAACATAATTCATGATATCATAAGCATACTAGCAGGAAACATGAAGAACATAAGTGCATAACTATCCATACTAGTTAAAGTACTATCAAAGCATAAAGATAACACATGGTTCATATGCAAACATAGAACTTAAAAAACATATAGCAGTTTTCTTCCACCGTGCCACTGCCACACACACTCTTGCCCTTCCTGCTGCTCCTCTTAGTTTAGTCATTCCTTTCCTTTTTCTGCAGTACAAGGAAACATAAAAACTATAAGCCCATAGACTTAGTATGCCCCTTTCCTACTCACAAAAACCATGAATCATGCATGAACATAAAGTGATAACATGTTCATTTGGTAAATCATAACATAACATGTGAGAGCATAACATAAAGTCATATCATATCATGTGAGAGCATAAACATAAAGTCATATCATATCATGTGAGAGCATAAACATAAAGTCATATCATATCATGTGAGAGCGTAAACATTGTAACACCCACTAAGCTTTTAAGATAAATATGAGAATGATGAACTTGCCTTAGAAAAATATTAGTAGAATGTTGAACCAAAAAGAAATAAAAAATAGGGAGTGGTCAAGGATTGAACCTTGAACCTCTCATGATGTAAATGATAGGTAATAACCAGTTGGGATAGGAATAATATATTGATAGCAAAGGAGGGAAACTCATGATAAGGGTGAGAGTAAAAGCTAGCCAAAAGAAAACAAGAAAAGAGCAAGAGAAAGGCAACTTGCCTTCCTTCTTTTCTCTCCCTCTTCTTCTTCTTTTGCCGTGACTTAAAGAGGGGAATTAAGGGGATTCATTCCCCCTTGTTTCATCATGAATGATGAGAACAAATAAATAAATAAAATAAAAAGAAAAATGAAAAAAGGGGCTAAGGGAGAAGGAAAGAAAAAACCAATTTTGCTACCTCTTCCCCCTTAACATAAAAGAGAGTATGTAAAGAGAAGATTTTATTTTTCTCTCATTTCTCTCATTCTCTCCTCTCCATCACCGAGAACCTCAGCTACGGGCCTAGTTTTCTAGTAAAGGGTGGGCTCCTTACGTGCCCCTAGGTCGAGCTACGGGCCTAGTTTCCTAGTAGGATCAAGACTAGCTACCTTGGATCTACTTAGGATGCGCGCATTATGTATGTATGTGGTACTAAGCCGGGATCCCCAATATGTTGATATTATGTTCAAGTATATATGTAAGAAGAAGAAATGGTTTTAAAAGATCATGAGACATACACATGTTTTTCGGATACATGTTTTCAAAATCATATTGCATATACTTTATGATCATGTTGTGATAATGCTATGATTTATGATATGCCATGATTAGATATGACTATGATATGTTCCATGCTATGCTTTAAGGGATGAGATGCCATGATTAGATATGATTATGTTATATTTCATGCTATGCTTTAAGAGATGATATGCCATGACTAATTATGATTTTGTTATGTTGCATGATATGATTAAAGAGTATGATATGTTATGCCATGACTAGTTGAGATCATGTTATGTTGATATATTCTTTGATTATGTAATGATTTTTGGTTTTAGTGAGTAGGAAAGGAACTTACTGAGCCATGAGTGCTCACAGCTTACTTTCCTTGTACCGCAGATAAAGGAAAAAGCTCGATGAGCTAAAGGAGCAGCAGGAGAGGTAAAGAGATGTGTGTGGCTGTGGCTAGGCAATCCAATAAGAACCTGCTTTAAGAACTTTTAGGAATTACACTTTGGTTTCATAAATTGTAGTACTACATGGTTGACTTGATGTTATGTTTTTATTTAACTTGTTATCATGTTATGGAAACTATATTAGTGTAGTTCGGTTTTTATTAAACAAAGAAAAAAAATGATTTTAAGTCTTCCGCTGTAATATGTACGTTGAGTATCGTAGCCCCGTCCCTTAGGGTTAGCAGGGAGGGCGGGCGTTACACTTGGAACCAAAAGTATTCCACACATAAGTTTCGGCCAAGAAAGGGTTTAGGGTTAGAAATACTCTGGATTTAAACTCACCATGTTTATATGATAGAATATGGAGTTTCTTAAAGAAGTTGCATGCTTGTATGTTGATAGAAACTCATGAACACCACTCTTAATGTTTCGGCCATGGTAAGGTGGATGGCTTAGAATATCTTAAACAGATTTTTAACATGCTCAAAACCTCCATGATAATAAGATATGAAAGTTGTTTAATGCTCCCATGCTTAATTAGAGTATAGGAAAATTGGTTGCATGATATATGATAATTATGACCACAAGGTTCCTAGCTTGTTGTGAACCAAACTTATATGTATAGTTCTTTGATATTTTTGCCATAAAACTTGTTTAGGGTTTCCATAATTTAGGCCACCTAAAACCTAGTTTAAATACTTGGAAGGTTTCGGCCAAACATATGCTATGAGATAAAGAAAGGAAAACCCTAGGAAACCTAAGACACAATTTAAATGTATGCTTATAGTGCTTGACTTTTATACATGTTATGAAATGTGTTATGACTTGCTATGCTTTTATGCCATTTGAACAAATTCTATGCTTGATGAGGTTCGGCCATGTAGGGTTTAAAGACCTAGAAACCCTAAAATTTAGACCTCATGTGTTAAAGATGCTTCTTATGAAATTGAGGTAACATGTTGATTGTGTTCACATGCTTATATATTTAACTATGATTCAAATGGACACCTTTGAGTCTCGGCCATGAAGGGAATACATGCTTTAGAAACCCTAGAACTTACATTGAACATGCTCATGACACTCTCCATGAAATATGAAATGTAGAAAGCTAAAATTTACATGCTATATGTTGTTAGTGACCTAAATTGATGCTAAGGGAAGTTTCGGCCATGACCACTTGTATGAGGCCACTTATGAATTTATACATGATGTTAGAGTAAGTTCACATGCTTGTATGCTTGCTTGAAAACCTAAATGAGTATTTGTAAATTTCGGCCATGACATAATGTTAAGGGCTTAAAGGAGTTAGGAACTAACTCAATTGTGCTTACCATATTCCTTGAAATAAATGCTATAAATATGGTTAAGGTTTCCATGCTTTATGTCATTTAGAACCTTGTTTCACACTTGTAAGGTTCGGCCAAATGAGGTTTAAGGACTTGGAGAACTTAGAGTCCAAGTAAATCTTGTTTATAATACTTCCTATGAAAATGATATGTGGATGAATTAGGTTCTACATGCTTGGATGTTGTTTAAAACCTAGATTGGCACCTAAGAGGGTTTCGGCCAAGATAAGAACCTAAGGTATTAGGAAGCTTAGTACCCAAGTTAATCATGTTACATTGTTTCTTATGATTGGATGAGCACATGATACACTTTTATGCTTAGACATGTATGCTTGTGAGCTATATAAAATGAGAATTTTTACAATATGTTATGAGTTCAAAAGATGCATGTTTTATGTTATGATATGTGGTTAAATTTTACATGCTTTGATGATATGATATGGGCTGAAAATATGCATGCTTATGTTATGATATGTGGTTAAATTATGCATGCTTTGATGTTATGTCAAGTGCTTAAAATATGCATGCTTTCATGATATGCTAAGTGGTTAAATTATGCATGCTTTGATGCTATGTTTAGTGTTTAAAATATGCATGCTTTCATGATATGCTATGTGGTTAAATTATGCATGCTTTGATGATATGATATGAGCTGAAAATATGCATGCTTATGTTATGATATGTGGTTAAATTATGCATGCTTTGATGATATGATATGAGCTGAAAATATGCATGCTTATGTTATGATATATGGTTAAATTATGCATGCTTTGATGCTATGGTTAGTGCTTAAAATATGCATGCTTTTATGATATGCTATGTGGTTAAATTATGCATGCTTGATGATATGCTTATTGCTTAAGATATGCATGTTTTTATGATCTATGCCTAAGTGATGCATATTGTTATGATATGATGTATGCCTAAGTGATGCATATTGTTATGATATGATGTATGCCTAAGTGATGTATATTTTTATGGTATGATGTATGCCTAAGTGATGCATACTTTTATGACATGATGTATGCCTAAGTGATGCATACTTTTATGAAATGATGTATGCCTAAGTGATGCATACTTTTATGATATGATGTGTGCCTAAGTGATGCATGCTTTTATGATGTATGATATGTATAAGTATGACATGTACTTTACTTTATGTGGCTTGTACCAAGGGTGGGCTCCATAAGCGCCCCGGGGTCGATGGAATAAGACTCGGGCCTCGTTAGGGATGGGCTCCTAAGTGCCCCTAGGTCGATGGAGTAAGACTCGGGCCTAGTATGTTTGCCTTGTAGGGTTCAAGACTTGCTACCTTGGACCTACATAGGTTGCGCGCAATATGTAAGTGGTACATAGCCGGGATCCCCTTTAAGTTGAGATTATGTTCAAGTATATATGTAAAAAGAAATGGTTTTAAAGGTCATGAGACATACACATGTTTTTCGGATACATGTTTTCCAAAATCATATTGCATATACCTTATGATGACACTACAACAAAAACTGCAAACGACAATGGATATTATCCGTTGTCGTAGGGTCAAAAAACCGTTGTAACTGAGGGTGTTGTAGAATGTATTGCCCTACGACAACGGTTTTGAAACCGTTGTCTTTGTAGACATTTGACAACGGTTTTTATCCGTTGTTGTTTATATGCTCAAAATTTGGCTACGAAGGATACGACAACGTTTTAAAACCGTTGTGGTAGATAATTTCAACAACAGAAATAAACCGTTGTGGTAGACTTTTTTTACAACAGATATAAACTATTGTGGTAGATAATATTTGACTCGTTTTATTTTTTTACAACAGTTTTAATATATTTTACAACGGATAAAACCGTTGTCTTTTATCACTTTTTATAAAAAAAATTCCGTTGTGATTTACCTAGTTTTTACAATATTTTTAACTGTTGTCTTTAATGTTCATTAATACCAAACAAATAATCTTATTTTAATATAAGCAAACCACCAATACAAAACTAAATATTTACTAGATTAAATCCAAAATAAACATCCATATATAATTCATCTTGTAGCCACATATATTACAAAAATATACAAAATGAGTTGTTACTCATCAAAATACACATGTTTTCCATTACTGTTCTCCATATACATTAAATCACATGTTTTCCATTTGTTGTTCTCCATATGATTTTTAATTTATAAATTAGCAAGGCAAGCTACATCCTAACAAAGCTCACTCCTTGCATAAAAAATCTCAAGCCTCACGAATTGACCGAGTTACGTACCTACAAGAGGAAAATTAAACAAAACTTATCAATTTCAGTTTAGATTTATTCATATAAATCTACATAAAATACAAGCAATATAACCAACTTATAGTCTAAGAAATAAAACTTATGCAATACAAGAAATTTCAGGATTTCACATAGCTCTAATATAAAGCAATTCCATGACGACACTCAATTCCAGAATTCCAGAATGCTGATTTAGATTTATTCATATAAATCTACATAAAATACAAGCAATATAACCAACTTATAGTCTTAGAATTTAACTTATGCAATACAAGCAATTCCAGGATAAAAGAAACAAATCAACTATTCAAATGTCTATTTAGGATGCAGACTGGCACCATATTCAACTACACAAGCAAGTCTATTCATGTCAGAGATTGCGATCATACTCATGTTGAACACTATATCAAGTCTAAGTAACATAGACATGGAACAGTTGCAGCACTGGCACCATATTCAACTACTCAAGCATTATCATACTAGAGATTTGAATGAACATTAGTTATCAAATTTCGTAAACAGTAAGCAGTAGAGTACTAGCCTTGTATGTTTAACTTGTTGAATGTACAATATCTCATAAAAAAGTTTACCTTTAATGCTATCACAATAATCACATCAGAGAGAATACACAAATCAATGAACTGATCCATAGTGAGTCTTAGCTCTTCAAGAACCTGAAAAATAAGGATGAGGATAAATACAGTAATTCAATTAGCAATAAGCAGAATAATTCCATCACAAAGATTTTTTTGGAACTAGGATCTATTAAATGACGGAGAAATTCTAGCACACTAAAGTGTCCCAATAAAAGTACTTGTTATGCACAAGTAATGACCTCAATTGTTGTGTTAAGATCGTTAGTTGCATCTTCCCTCTTTGAATATCTAAAGAATAAAATAAGCTTAAAGATTATCATTATCTTGCAAAAAAAAAAAAAGGAGGGGAACAATGACAAAAATGTAAAGACTAGCTTTTTGGCAAGTTCTTGTTTCTTCAGCTCTGGAGATTGACCGTCAAATACATATCTGGCATCAAAAAAATGATAATAAAATATTGTGGCTGAATGAGAAATAAAATGATATTTAGACATGCAAATGGACTTACATTGGCTCGATACATGCTTCTAATAATTTGATAGTTCGATTGAACATCCCTTGCAAATGACTTATTGGCCATACAAAATGTCAAGAGTTAGAAGAAGAAATAAAGAAGTCCAAGTCAAGCATAAATTTTTCTCAAAATTAGAGCACTTTAACATTTATCATCAACAACAAGATGGAATAGAAGTGTAAGATCACCTTGTAACTTCGCCAGTCTGGTTAGTAAGAGTGTTCATGCCAGTTCTTCCGACAACGATCTGACAACTTTCACTAACCAAACAAGACCAATTTTCTTTGTCTACAAGTCGGTTGAGAAAGAAACGACTTTAAACTCATTGTTTTCACAAGCTCTACTATAAATTGTGTTCATCATACAAGCTTTCTTCTAGAAGCGCAGGAGATGGATATGGCAAACAAACTAATTAAATTGTTCTAGCCCATGGCAATGACAGACTAAACCATTAGAAGTTTGTAGGATTATCAGTTGCTTCACTCAAACCAATTCTAACTCTCAGGCAACAGTATTCAACTATATTCCTCGATGATAAATATGGCTAACACAGTTCCCAAGAAAAAACATTTTCCAGATTCATACAAAGTCAACTCACATGAATAGAGTCTAATTGCAAATTACCATCATGGCATACACAAGGACTATAGAACATAAACCAAAAAAGAAAACTAGTTTACCTGAGCATCGTACAATAACTAGAGTAGCAAATACAACAGAGATGCCAAAGATGGAGTCAGAGAATCCCCTACACAGTAAAGTTAGTACACTTCAATTACAAGACCTTGAAGGGAATAACAAAAACTACACACTGGGGAATTTCATCAAACAATTTTACATGCCTACCTCTCTAGCCCAAGCAAAGTAGCCACAGCAGTAACGACCTAGAAAAATCCAAGCATAATTGATTAAAATTCCATAGTTCAACCTCACAAATTGCAAAATAAGAGGAAAATAGAGAAGCGACTGCCTAAAAAAAAAAGAAACGCTTCTGACAGAGGAATGAGTAGACGACATGCCTCCCGACCGAACTGCCGCCCTGAAGTCATGTAGTGTGTATATCAATTACATGGAAACTAGCCAGCATTGTAAATTGTGAAGTCCGGAGTACTGAAATCCTCTTATTCTTCTGGCGTAGGACGGATGCACCTGCGATCCTTCCAATTATTTCATGCAAAAGAGAGTTTTTCTTCTTCTAGTTTACATGTTTTCCCTTGACATTAAGGAGAGAAAGAGGAGATAGTTAGCTCACTAACACTAATATATGCATATGTATGATCCAGCGTGCTACTAACACAACTATGATTCACTACTAGAGATCAACAGAACCAATGCAAAGATGACTTATCTGGATAACTGTCGAACTGTAGAGTTGAAGAGCATCTGCAGCATTCTTATTAGTAGTATTTTTCACTTACATGTTGTGCATGAACAGGGAATGATAGGCCCTTGCAGAGACAATTTGAACTTTGATTCGATGCTCGGGATCCCAGTTGAGGAATTGGTCATTCACAAATACCTTGTATCATTCAGATGGCATATTAGGATCTATGAGGAATTACATCAAACACTTGATGTGCATGTGTACCTTATCCAAAGAGGTGAGTTGTTAATAGATCAAACTTCAAATAACTTCCTCCCTCAGATGAAGATGAAATAGTTACTTATGGAATTACAAAATTAACCAAAAAGCAGAACTGAAACCCCAAAACTAGACAACAGAACGACAGCAAAACAATTTAAAGGAAAACTGAATTCAACCAGAAGTAAAATAGTTGTAGATTTTGGAAACTCATCATGGCATCCTCTATCTGCCCTTTTGTATCCGGTTACTTCCTTTGAGAACTTACAAGGGAAATCAGTAAAACATATTTTTTGTATCACCAAACTTCACAACATGATATTTCATATCTACATTCATGTATGTACCAACAATATGGTATAGGGCCAAAATGCACATACCTGATGAAGTACGATTGGTTTGTTGGCGAAATCAACCAATGGCTTTGGGATACTTAGTGTCAAAGGATGGAGGCGAGCGCCAAATCCCCCAACAAGGATAAGTGCTTTCATGGTGTATAATTGCTTTACTTCTATAAATCAGGTGGAAGATCTGAAGACCAAGCAACAAACCAAATTTGTTAAGCCTTGTATATATGATGAATCTTAAGTTAATCACAAGAACGCAAAACTAAGTTCGCCAGATCTGTCACAAGAAAAGAAGACAAAAGCTAAAGACTTTCAGCATTTAGCATTAAAATCTAATTCTGGAACTCCATAAATCACTCGGAAAAGATCAAGAACTCACCGCAATTCAAAGCGATAGCCAGCGAGAAAAGAACAAATGAAATACAATAGAAGAAGAGGTTCGGGATCTCACCAAAAAAAAGATATTTTTTATTTCGGGATTCGACGAGATTCCCAGACAAAAAGAGCCGATCCTGCCCGTGAGAAAGAGGAGAAGAGGAAGATCACGACGATCTTCGAAGCCCACCTATGACCACCAAAGAAGATCAACGACAAAATCGTTCTTTTTCTCCTAGCAGAAAACAAGAGTAAATGCAAAAATCTCTCAGAAACAGAATCTTGACATGGAATCAGGGAAGCGGAACCTAAAGTGATCATCTTCGAAGCACCAACCAATCTAGAAGAAGCTTCCTCCGCCGCTCCCCTGCGAAACTCCACACAAACCGCGCTGCCTTCACCAGCGGCGCGCTGTCGTCGTGGCAGATCCCGTTCTCCGGTTTCTCCCTCCCGTGCGTCTGGATCTTCGGCAGCCCATTGGAGAACGCCGCCGCTCACCAGGAAATGAGAAGGAGCACAACGTCGTATGAGGAGAGGGAAAGATAAATGGCTTAGGTTTGGGAACGCGAAAACACGGCGTCAAAAAGAAAACAGCGAGGGAAAGGAAAACAGTGAAGGGGGGAAATGACCAAATTCAACTACAACGGTTTTTTGAAAACTGTTGTCGTAGCCGCTAAAAACGAGGATAAAGACAACGGTTTATAAAACCGTTGTAAAAAGTGTTGTCGTTTTAAAAAAAAGTCGCTCAATGACAACAGTTTTGCTAAAACCGTTATCTTTTATATTTATTGGGGAGCTCAAAGACAACGGTTTTGGCAAAAACCGTTGTCTTTGAGAAAATACGCAACGCTTTCTCTTAAAACCGTTGTCGTAGGGGTGTTGTCGTTTGCAGTTTTTGTTGTAGTGTGATTTATGATATGTCATGGTTAGATATGATTATGTTATGTTCCATGATATGTCCATGTGTATGATATGCCATGACTCCTTATGATGATATGCCATGGTTAGATAAGATTATGTTATGCTTCATGCTATGCTTACGCTATGATATGCCATGACTAGTTATGATTTCTTCATGTTGCATGATATGCTTAAAAGAGTATGTTACATTATGTCATGACTAATTGAAATAATGCCATGTTGAGTCATTCTTTGATTATACTATGATTTTTGGTTTTAGTGAGTAGGAAAGGAACTTACTGAGCCACGAGTGCTCACAGCTTACTATCCTTGTACCACAGATAAAGGAAAAAGCTGGATGAGCTAGAGGAGCAGCAGGAGGGGCAAGGAGATGTGTGTGGCAGTGGCTAGGCAACCAAATAAGAACCGGCTTTAAAAACTTTTAAAGAACTACGTTTTGGTATCATGAATTGTAATACCTTATGTGTGACTTGATGTTATGTTTCTACTAATTTTGAAATCATGTTATTGAGGCCATGATAGTGTAGTTCGGTTTTGATGAAAAGAAAAAAACAAAAGAAAAGTTTTTATGAAACTAAGAAAATTATTTTATGTCTTCCGCTGTTATTTGAACATAGAGTATCGTAGCCCCGTCCCTTAGGGTTAGCAGGGAGGGTGGGCGTTACAAACATAAAGTCATATCATATCATGTGAGAGCATAAACATAAAGTAGTAACATGATCATATAAGCATCATAGACATATTTCAAGAGCATCTTTAAGAAGCATAAAGGAAAACATATAACATGAACTTGTAGATGCAAGATGTTCTTTGGAAAACATGTATCATGAAATGAGTATATGCAAGATATCCTTTTGAAAACATATATCATATACATACTTAAACATAATCTCAACATTAGGGCCCAGCTTGTACCATATACATACATAAATGCGTGCATCCTAAATAGATCCAAGGTAGCTAATCTTGAACCTACTAGGAACTAGGCCCGTTTCATAGACCATCGACCTCGGGACAACTTAGGAGCCCATCCCTTTTACTAGGCCCGTTTCATTGACCATTGACCTAGGGGTGCTTGTGGAGCCCACCCTTGGTACATGCCATACAAAGTAAAATAGCATGTCATATCATAACATATCATGTTCTTGTCATATCATAACATTTCATGTTCTTGTCATATCATGAAGAGTGCTCTTGATCCCAACTTAAGGGAAGCATCTCTTAGGCTTTTTATTCATCTTACATAAGCCTTGCATAAACATAGCATGATGGCACCAAGTGCGCATAACATATAGTATATCATAAAAACATAACATGATAACATGAAGTGCACATTATATAGCATCTCATAAAAACATAACATGATAACATGAAGTGTACATATCAATTAACATGGAGACATAAAAATTCATATCATATCATAAGATCAACATCATACATGATTAAGGTTTTTGAAACTTCTTACAAGCCCTAAATCATGCTTGGCCGAAACATATAAACATACATCATAGATTTTCAAACAACATGGATACGTGAAATCAACTCCCTAAGTCCTCATAATCATTAATCATAACATGTAAGACCTTAGGAACCCTAGGTAGCTTCTTAACCTCATTCTTCTTATCTTGGCCGAAACATGAAGGCATGTTTTAAATTTTCCTTTAATCAATTTAAAGCATGAAACTTTTGCAACCTACATAGCATAGCAAGTGAGTCCTTTGGTAACCATAAGTGAGGTTCTAACTCTAATATTCAACTTTGGCCAAAACCTCAAGGTGGTGTTTCTAGGTTTTTCATGCAACATAAGCCATGGAAATTTAACCTAACATTGCATAGGAAATCATACATCATGAGGAAGCATAAAACAAGTATAGTTTAGGTCTACAACTTTCTCTAAGCCTCTAATTCAACCTTGGCCGAAACCTAAAGGTAAGGTTTCTAGGTTTTTCATGCAACTTAAGACATGGAAATTCAATCTAACATTGTATAGAAAATCATACATCATGAGGAAGCATAAACAAGCATGGTTAGATTTCAAAACCTTGCCCTAGACCTTGTGTTCATCCTTGGCCGAAACCTCAAGGTGGTATTTCAAGGTTTTTCATACAACATAAGCCACGGAAATTTAACCTAACATTGGATAGGAAATCATACATCATGAGGAAGCATAAAGCAAGTATTGCTTAGGCCCACATCTTTCTCTAAGCCTCTAATTCAACCTTGGCCGAAACCTAAAGGTAGGGTTTCTTGGTTTTTCATGCAACTTAAGACATAGAAATTCAATCTAACATTGTATAGAAAATCATACATCATGAGGAAGCATAAACAAGCATGGTTAGATTTCAAAACCTTGCCCTAGACCTGTGTTCATCCTTGGCCGAAACCTAAGGTAAAACTCTAGATTTTGTTTATACATCATGTAGCATGAAAACTTAACTAACAACATATAATAGATCATGTATCATGTAGGAGCATAAACAAGCATGTTTAGGTTTCAAAACTTTGCTCTAAACCTTATGTTCCATCTTGGCCGAAACCTAAGGTAAGGTTCTAGGTTTTGTTTATACAACATGTAGCATGAAAACTTAACTAACAACATGTAATAGATCATGTATCATGAAGGAGCATAAACAAGCATGTTTAGGTTTCAAAACTTTGCTCTAAACCTAATGTTCCATCTTGGCCGAAACCCAAGGTAAGGTTCTAGGTTTTGTTTATACAACATGTAGCATGAAAACTTAACTAACAACATGTAATAGATCATGTATCATGAAGGAGCATAAACAAGCATGTTTAGGTTTCAAAACTTTGCTCTAAACCTTATGTTCCATCTTGGCCGAAACCTAAGGTAAGGTTCTAGGTTTTGTTTATACAACATGTAGCATGAAAACTTAACTAACAACATGTAATAGATCATGTATCATGAAGGAGCATAAACAAGCATGTTTAGGTTTCAATACTTTGCTCTAAACCTTATGTTCCATCTTGGCCGAAACCTAAGGTAAGGTTCTTGGTTTTTGTTTATACAACATGTAGCATGAAAACTTAACTAACAACATGTAATAGATCATGTATCATGAAGGAGCATAAACAAACATGTTTAGGTTTCAATACTTTGCTCTAAACCTTATGTTCCATCTTGGCCGAAACCTCAAGAGTGAGGTTTTAGACTTTTTGCTACAACATGAAGCATAAATTGTAAACTTGACAACCAGAAGTGACCACAACTCCTTATCTTGGCCGAAACTTGCAAGGAAATCCCTAAGTTTTTTTTTCAATAACCTTTAAACGTAAAGCGTACGAAAACTAATGTACTGCAGGTGAGGGGATACTTACATCTCTCGCTTAATTCACTAAGAGAAGTAACCTTTGTTGTGAAGCTTTTCCTAGAGAGAAACTCCTTTGCTTGGTTTGGCAATGGTGAGGAAGAAGGGGCTTGGGTTTCGGTGGAGAGGAGGAGGGAGGAGGAAGAGAAGAAAATGAAAATTTCTCTTTCCTTTTGCCCTTTTATTCCAAATGAAAGGAAGAAGGAAAAATGAACTTTTCCTTCCCTTTTCTTTTACTCATCCTAAATGAAGGGAGGAAGTAAAACTCTCTTTTAATTGTAAGAAGAGGAAGGAAACTTGGACTTCTCCTTCTTAGTGAAGAGAGCCTTCACTTTCCTTACCTTTAACCATAATTTCCCTCTTTTCATATCAGCACACCCCTGCTGGGGCTACTGGTTATAACATGGAACCACTTACCAAGAGGTCCAAGGTTCAATCCTTGGTCATGCCTCTTTTTGGTTCTTTTTATTTTAATTTTTTAAAGAAGAATCCACATGAAACCTATTTAATCATGCATAAATTCATGTAAAATTTCTAGGGATCCTATGGGTGTTACTCTTCCAGTATGCTGTGGGTCTACAAAACTCTCAGGTTGTGTCATGTACACATCCTCGAGCAGGTTTCCATTCAGAAATGCGGTTTTGACGTCCATCTGCAAGATCTCATAATCGTGGTACGCTGCAATAGCAAGCGTGATCCGAATGGATTTAAACATCACTACTGGAGAAAAGGTTTCATCATATTCAATACCATGAATTTGCTTGAAACCTTTAGCTACCAAGCGACCCTTATAATTAAGTCCATCCATGTCAGTATTTATCGTAAAGACCCACTTACATCCAATGGGTTTGACTCCTTCAGGTGGATCAACCAAAGTCTATACTTGGTTGGTGTACATGGATTCCATCTCGGATCTCATGACCTCTAGCCATTTCTCGAAATCTGGTCTCATCACAGCTTCCTGATAGGAGGTAGGCTCATCCTCAATGTGCACAACATCATCATGGTCAGACAAGAGAAATAAGTATCTCTTAGGCTGACGACGTACCCTATCAGATCTGCGAAGAGGTAGGTCTACTTGAACTGGTTGTGGTTCCTCAACTCCTTGTGGAACAACATCATCCCCAACACTTTGTGGTTCCAGTTCAACTTCCATCGAGGCTTTAGTGCTATTGTCCACATCTTGAACTTCTTCAAGATCGAACATACTCCTACTAGTCTTTCTAGAAACAAAGTCCCTTTCTAGAAATACCCCAGTCTTAGCCACAACTACCTTGTGTTAACTGGGAATGTAGAAGTAATATCCCTTCGTTTCCTTGGTATATCCAAAGAAATAGCAATTGTCAGATTTGGGTCCCAGTTTATCCGAGACTTGACATCGAACGTAAGCCTTACAACCCCAAATCCTCATAAAAGACACCTGGGCATCTCTCCCAGTCCATATCCTATATGGTGTCTTTATTATAGCCTTAGATGGAACTCGATTGAGAATGAAGGCTGCTGTGTCTAGAGCATAGCCCCAAAGATACATGGGAAGATCTGTGTGACTCATCATAGACCGTGCCATATCTAATAAGGTATGATTCCTCCTTTCGGATACACCATTCTACTGTGGTGTTCCAGGAGGCGTGAGTTGAGATAGAATCCCACACTCAGCTAGATAGTCACAAAACTCATGGCTAAGGTAATCACCACCTCGATCTGATCGAAGTATCTTAATACTCTTGCCAAGCTGGTTTTGTACTTCATTTTTGAATTCTTTGAACTTTTCAAAGGATTCTGACTTATTTGTCATCAGGTACACATAACCATATCTACTGAAGTCATCAGTAAATGTAATAAAGTACCTATAACCACCTCTAGCAGTGACATTGAAAGGGCCACATACATCACTATGTATAAGACCTAACAAGTCAGTCGCTCTCTCGCTGTGTCCACTAAAGGGAGTCTTGGTCATCTTGCCCAGTAGGCATGACTCGCATGTCTCATATGATTCAAAATCAAATGAGTCCAACAAACTATCTTTATGGAGCTGGGATAAGCGTTTGTCATTTATATGACCTAAGCGACAGTGCCAGAGATAGGTTTGGTTCATGTCATTTGACTTGAACCTCTTGGTACTTATGTTATAGATAGGGTTCTCAAGGTCTAGAATATAGAGTCCGTTCATCAGAGGTGCACTACAATAGAACATATCATTTAAATAAACTGAACAACATTTGTTCTTTATTATAATGAAAAACCTTTCTTGTCCAAACAAGAAACTGAAATTATGTTCTTAGTTAAAGCAGGCACATAACAATATTTATCTAATTCTAATACAAGCCCAGAAGGCAGAGATAGATGATAAGTTCCTACAGCAACAGCAGCAACCCGTGCTCCATTGCCTACTCGTAGGTCCACCTCGTCCTTCGTTAATGCCCTGCTATTTCTGAGCGCCTGCACATTAGTACAAATGTGAGAAGCACATCCGGTATCTAATACCCATGATGAAGAAATAGATAGATTGACTTCTATAACATAGATACCTGAAGTGGAAGTCTCACTTCTCTTCTTCTTAAGATCTTCCAGGTACACCTTGCAGTTCCTCTTCTAGTACCCGGTCTGACCACAGTGGAAGCAAGTAGCATCCTTGGGACTCCTTGCGTTTTCGGAGGTCCCTTGCCGTTGTTTCGGACTTCTCCGTTGGCAAGCTACCTTCTTAAGGTTGAGCTCAGCAGTTCTTAACATGCAATGTAGCTCGGGCAGTGGCTTGTCAATTTCGTTCATGTTATAATTTAGAACGAATTGACTATAGCTATCTGGCAAGGATTGCAAGATCAGGTCAGAGGCCAGCTCTTGGCCAAGCAGGAATCCCAACCTCTATAGGTTTTCTATGTACCCAATCATTTTGAGTACATATGGGCCTATGGGAGTTCCATCTTGCATCTTGCACTGAAACAGTGCCTTAGAGATCTCGAATCTCTCGTGCCTTGCTTGTCCTTGATATAGTTGACGAAGATGTTCAACCATATCATAAGCTCCCATCAAATCATGTTGCTTCTGAAGCTCAGAGTTCATGGTCGCGAGCATGAGACAGGACACATCTAATGCGTCATCTTGATGCTTCTTGTAAGCATCTCGATCAGCTCCCGTGGCAGTGGCAAGAGGTGCCTCCGGAATGGGCTACTCCAGAACGTACAGTTTACGTTCTTGTGTGAGAACCATTCTCAGGTTCCTGTACCAGTCCAGGAAATTAGCTTTGTTGAGCTTGTCCTTCTCAAGGACGGAACGCAGGGAGAAAGAGTTCATATTTGACGTTATGGTTATCTACAACAGAAAAATGCAGAAAAATAAATACCATATTCTTTTAATCATCTAATTAGGCCTTTAATTAAATGATGCTCCCGCTGAATTCTATAATTCAAGTGGGACAAGATCCACATCATACTACGCCTTGAGTTAGCTTTGGCTAAATCGCCCAAGACTTAGTATGATCGGTAGGTAACTAATTACCAATTACATCTCTATGCAACTCTTGTTTAGAGGATCAAGATCCGCATTTATATTAAAACTCGAGTTAGCTTTGGCTAATATGCCCAAGAGTTAATATAAACGTGATTTTGACCTATCTACCAACCATTGGAAAATGCCTATAGTTAAACTCGATCCAATTGAGTTAACTAGTTACTCAATCTAATTGAGTTGTACTCACCCATGCGTTGATAGGCGGGACCAAGATTGTCCCTCCGCACCCTACCAAGATAGTATGCGTTGCTCTGCTTTGGCAGATTCAACAACAACATGTGATTGAGGTAGTGATGGGTATCACAGCATGGTAGGTATTTCGAGTTGACGCGATTGAAATCTAATCTAATCGACGATGCGTATCATATACTCGATTTATATCTAATCTAATCGTTGAGGTGCATCATGTGCGCGACTTAGATCTAATCTGATCGTTAAGGCACTAATTAATTACTAATCTAGCATGCATCACATATACACACACAAGCAATTAATTAAATATTTTGTGATTAGTCATGGCCCTACTGATCCTGTCCGAAAGCTGAATCAACGGACGCTGGGCATGTGGCGCTCTCCGAGTCACTGATGTGGATCTCTGACTGGTCGTATGATCCTCCGGCGAACCTGCACAGAAGTCGGGCCGGGAAGGGGTTCCCGGCGGCGACCCTCCGACGCTAAAGTCATGCAAAGCTCGACAACAAGAAAGTGGCTCCAAATCTTGAAGAACGCGTACCTCTGGCGAAGGGTGAGGGTCTTTATATAGGGCTGTGGAGAAGCGAGTGCACACATACCGAGGTGTACACGTGTCCTTTCCCATACCGTAGTGTGGGCTTGTCAGAGGAGCTTACCTGACACCATACTGCTACAATTTGAGCACGTCTCGGATGGGACAGCGAATCCTTCTGCTGTAGGATTTTGAGTATGGCCTGAACGTAGCACATGCCCGCTGTCAGAAAAAGATGTCCCTTGTCCTTTTCCCCTTACTCCCTACCGGACATCCGGCCGGACAGCCTCCGCCTTACGTCCGGCAGGACATATATAGTGGTTTACTTGGGAGATTCTTGGTCATGTTGTTTGTGGAGACTGTTAGCAGTATGCTACCTTATGTCTTCGGCCGAGCGTGACTTCCGCTCGGCCCTTCGTTCCTGTTCAATCGAGCGTCGGAACCCCGACTCCCATCGGGGCGCCTTTTGGCCGTCAGTTAAACACTGGTCGGCCATCCGGTCGATCAGCCACCCTTCTCCGGTCGGCCGATCGGTCCGACCTTCTCTCGAGCGTCCGGTCTGTCCATCCTTTTCCGATGGACCCCCTGGCCCTTTGACTTCCACGTGGCGTTGACTCCTCAAAATGGGGGTCCCCTGTTCTTACCACCGGATCACTTGCCTCCCCCTCAAGTCTAGTCGAAGGAGGCGAAGTCCGACTGACTGGACTGCCGATCTGACTAAGTAACGGCCGCTACACTAGTCCGCTCGGCCGGGCTTGGGGATGCTCATCCGCTCGGTTCACCCTCTTCGTTTCGGCGGTGTCTTGCCCGTGCCTTGTATTCCCTTGGAATCCATACCGAATCTTCCCCTTTACTGCTCAGCACGTGCACTGCGCGCAGTAAGGGGCATTCATTAAATGTGACTTGTATCCTGCTGACACATGGCGATCTCACTTTTGTCAGCGTATGGCGGTGACGTTACCTCCGATGGGATAGTCGCCGTTTGAAATGAACGGTTTGATGATAGCTTCGTTTTTTGCAACCTGAATCCGACGGTTAGGGCTATCAGAGGCCAACGCTATAAAGTTTCCGATTTCTTCTCTCCGCCGCATTCCTGCTCCATCGCACTTCGACACCCTGCTGCTTCTTTCTGCTCCGGCGACTCCGTTTCTCAGCTCTCCGACGACCTCGCAACCCATCTTGATCACCCTTTTACTCGTAAGCCCTTCTTTTCTTCACTTCCTCATTCCTTTACGCTTTCGGTTAACTACCCTTGTCATTCTGCCACCTTTCTTCCTTGCTTGATTTCCCTTTCTTTTTGTCCCGCATTTCTTTTTTACTTTCGACCATGACTAGCACTTCCCAGCTGACCGCCGGCGCTCCTGGTCTTTGGTACACGACCATGGAGAGCCGGTTTGACGAGGAGGACGCACTGCGCCTCGCTCGGACCTATGAACTCCCTGCCGACCACCACATAGTATTAGCCACCCCCGCCGATCGGCCTCATGAACCGCCGCCCGGCACCGTCCTCTTTTTTCGCGATCAATTTTTAGCCGGGGTACGTTTTCCTCCACATAAGTTTTTCTTACAAGTGTGCAACTATTTTCGCATCCCGCTCGGCCAGCTGGTTCCGAATTCCATTAGACTGCTGAGCGGGGTGGTAGTTCTCTTTAAACTGAACAACATCCCATTGGACCCCAAAGTGTTCCACTACTTCTACTACCCTAAGCAAGCCGAGTGGGGTACTTTCATTTTCCAATCTAGGATAGGTTTTGTCCTTTTTGATAATATGCCGAGCTCCAACAAACACTGGAAGGAGCATTTTTTCTACATGCGTCTCCCCGAGCCACCAGCTTTCCGTATCAAATGGCAGACGGCGATGCTAGCACAACCGGAGTTCGGCAAGTTTAGGGGCAATGCGGCCTATCTTCATGCAGCCGACCGACTGGTCGGCCAGCGCTACCACATAGACAAGCTGCTCCTTCCGGGAGTGCTGTATTTATTCGGCTTGTCTCCCGTCCCAGCCGACTTGCCTTGCAGCATGAGCAAGTGCTCTTATCGTCCTCTTTCTTTTGTTCTAACTGATTTATTCTTCGCTTCTGTAGCTGAAGTCATGTGGCACGCCAAGGCCACCGAGCGGCTGAAATTGAGAGCCGCTGAGATTGAGGCGGCCAAGAATAGGGAGGTCGCCGAACGAGGCTTGGTCTTAGCTGGTCCGACCACCGGAGAGGGTGAAGGGACTCAGATTGTCCCTGAAGCCTTAGCCGCTTCTGCTTCTCCCACCGAGGCTGCGGGCGATATAGCGTCTGCTCAAGTCGAGGTGGAGGGCCACTCTACCGATGAAGCGCCCCTAGCAACTCGGAAGCACAAACGACCAGAGCAAGTCTCTCAGTTGACCCCATCTGATGAACAGTGTTCCGAGCAGGGTGATGAAGCTTCAGTGATCTCCGGGACGGTCTCTATAGAGAGTACCCCTATGCCGCTCGGCTCTCCCCTGGCTACCTCTGAAGTGCCGCCCTCCAGTCCTCCACGGTCTATGTGTTGCCTTAGACGCTTGGGCGACCTTCCTTCCTCAAGCGGTGAGCCGTCTGGTAAAGCAACTACGCCTCAAGGTGACCCGAGCGGCCCACGGCTGATAAAAACTGTCCTACGACTTCCTTCTGAGGAATATTTAGCGGCTGCTGGTCGGCCAATGGTTCCCGAGCAGCAGATCACTCTTACGGGTCCCCTCGCCAAAGCTTGGGAGGACGCTCGGCTCAGTATCGCGCTTATGACTCCCGGTCAACTAGGCGACAACAATTTGCAGCAGGCGACTGGGGTATATTCTTTGCCTTGATGGTTACTTTAATTTAACCTCTAACTTGATCTCGTCCATTTGCAGAACTGGGTGGAGCAGATTGCTATCAGCAACCGCCTAGCCGAACTGGAGGACGAGCTGAAAAAGCTCAAAACTTCGGGAGAAAGCAGACAATCAACGGCCGCTCTGGAGAAGGCCAAAAAGCTGCTGGAAGCCGAACGGGTAAGTCCTCCGGCTTGTCGAGCGAAGTGGCTCGACTTGAGGCTTTGGTCAAGCATCGGGACAAGGAGATAAAGACCGCAACCACCTGGAAGCGCAAAGCCATCGACGACATGGATATGATGAAGGTAGACAACCGGGGGCTGGAACAGCGCGTGAAAGACCTGGACGCCCTTTTGAAGATCAAACGGGAGGGCCGCTCGGCTGACCAGGCTAAAGCGGAAGGGGCTCTGAAAGATCTTCAAGCTACCCTCGACGCTTCTAAAGCTACTTTTAAAGAATATCAAGACGGGGAGCCCGGTCGGTCGGTGGAGATGCGCAAAGCATTCGTCCGCTCGGATGAATTTGGCAAAAAGTTCAGCGACATGCTGTGCTTGACTTTTGAGGAGGCGATCAAAGTGGCAGTCGAATATCTGAAGACCAAGGGCCACATACCGACCGAGCTGTCGATCCCCCCCGAGGATCTGGCGGTCATGATGGGCTCCATCACTGATTCTCTCTTTAATTTTGATGATAGTGAATGAAGGGTTTATGAACTTTCTTTAAGTGTTTGCTGGCTTTTGTAAGTTGGCCGTTCGGGGCGAATACTATTATAAATTTTGTCTTTCCTCTGATCAGCGCAAATGAATTCTCTTCTTTTGTTATTTGTTTGTTCGCCCAGCATCCAATCTTTAACTTTTGCCTCGGTCCTAATTTTCTTGCGCCAAGTATATTTTTATAAGGGAGCCGCTCGGCCACACGTTGCCTTTATTCTCGCCTTATCGGCAGGCCTAATCATGGGTCGGCCTTTACAGCCGAGGATCATGCAGAACGTTACCCGTCCGGCGGCGTTATAGACTCTCGTTGCCCGCCTCTTAACGTAGATTTTTACAGTCTGAGCTCGACGATCTGTCGATCGGAAGGTTTATAGACGCCGGCTCGTCTCTCGATTTTTAACGTCGAAGCTCGACGGTCTTCGGCTCGGATAGTTTATAGACGCTGGTTCGTCTCTCGATTTTTAACGTCGGAGCTCGACGGTCTTCCGCTCGGAGAGTTTATAGACGCCGGCTCGTCTCTCGATTTTTAACGTCGGAGCTCGACGGTCTTCCGCTCGGAGGGTTTATAGGCGCGGCTCGCCTCTCGATTTTAACGTAGACTCCGGCTCGTCTCTCGATTTTTAACGTCGGAGCTCGACGGTCTTCCGCTCGGAGAGTTTATAGACGCCGGCTCGTCTCTCGATTTTTAACGTCGGAGCTCGACGGTCTTCCGCTCGGAGGGTTTATAGACGCCGGCTCGTCTCTCGATTTTTAACGTCGGAGCTCGACGGTCTTCCGCTCGGAGAGTTTATAGACGCCGGCTCGTCTCTCAATTTTTAACGCCGGATCTCGACGGTCTTCTGCTCGGAGAGTTTATAGACGTCGGCTCGTCTTTCGATTTTTAACGTCGTAGCTCGACGGTCTTCCACTCGGAGAGTTTATAGATGCCGGCTCGTCTCTCGATTTTTAACGTCGGAGTTCGACGATCTTCCGCTCGGAGAGTTTATAGACGCCGGCTCGTCTCTCGATTTTTAACGTCGGAGCTCGACGGTCTCCAAGGCTAACTTTGACACAGCCATTCGGCGAAGCTATTTGTCATCCTTTAATCAATTTGGCTTCTTGCATTACAAGTATATAGGCGATCAAAACATATACAAAATTACATCAGCGCACCTCTTACCCAGCTCGGTACGGCTGGAGATGATTGGCGCTCCACGGCCGATCCAGCTGCCGCCCGTCTTCATCCTCCAAATAATACGCGCTCGAGCAGAGCTTTTCGATGATTTTGAAGGGGCCTGCCCAAGGAGCTTCTAGTTTGCCGACGTCGCCGACCGGCTTTACTTTCTTCCAGACAAGGTCGCTGACCTGGAATGATCTGGGGATTACGCGCCGGTTGTAGTTTTGCTTCATCCGTTGCCGGTACGCCATCAGCAGGACGGACGCTTTAGCTCGCTCCTCGTCAACCAAATCTAGCTCCATGTTCCTCCGCTCGGCGTTGCCCTCATCATAATTCTAGATCCGGACGGACTCGACGCCGACTTCGACAGGAATCACTACTTCATCGCCATACACCAGATGGAAAGGCGTGACACCCGTTCCTTCCTTTGGAGTCATTCGGATGGCCCATAGGACGCCCGACACTTCATCCACCCAATTTCCTCCCAAATGGTCGAGCCGAGCGCGCAGAATGAGAAGAATCTCCCGATTGGCTACTTCAGCTTGACCATTGCTTTGGGGGTATGCCACGGACGTGAAGTGTTGCTCAATGCCATAACTTTTGCACCAATCTTCGAGCAACTTTCCAGTGAATTGCCGTCTGTTGTCGGAAACAAATCGGAGAGGGATGCCGAACCGACAGATGATGTGCTGCCAGATAAACTTCTTGACCATCTGCTCGGTGATCTTGGCTAGCGGCTCGGCCTCCACCCACTTGGAAAAATAATCAACCGCTACCAATAGAAATTTCCGCTGCCCAGTTGCCATGGGAAATGGACCCACAATATCCATTCCCCATTGGTCGAACGGACAGGACACAGTAGCTGCTCTCATTTCTCCCGCCGGTCGGTGTGAGAAGTTATGATACTTTTGGCAAGAAAGTCACGTCGACACGGTCCGAGCGGCGTCTGCTTATAAGGTTGGCCAGAAGTATCCGTCCAGTAGGATCTTCTTAGCCAGCTATCGTCCGTCCGGATGCCCTCCGCACGATCCTTGATGTACTTCTTGGAGGATGTATGCCGAGTCTTCCGAGCTCACACATTTCAACAGCAGGCGGGAGAAAGCCTTCTTGTATAATTGATCTCCAATGAGTGTGAACCGGTCGGCTCTCCTCCTTAACAGCTGGGCCTCATCCCGATCGGACGGTGTAGCGCCCGAGTGCAGAAACTCCATGATGGGTGTCCTCTAGTCACTCGGAAATGTGAGGCCCTCCATCCGGTCGACGTGTGCCACCAAAGATACTTGTTCAATTGGCTGCTGGATGGCGATCGGCGTTATTGAACTTGCGAGTTTGGCTAACTCATCGGCTGCTTGGTTTTCCGCCCAGGGTATCTTTTGTATAATGACCTCTTTGAAGTTGGCCCTGAGCTTCTCGAAGGCTTCCGCATAGAGTTTGAGTCGCGCGTTATTAATTTCAAAGGTGCCAGAGAGCTGCTGAGCAGCCAGCTGAGAATCCGAGTGAAGCGTCACCCGACCGGCCCCGACATGCCGAGCTGCCTGCAAGCCGGCTATGAGGGCTTCATACTCCGCTTCATTGTTCGTAGCTCTATAATCCAGCCGGACGGATAAGTGCATCTTTTCTTCTTGGGCAGATAGCAGTAGTACTCCAATCCCGCTCCCGAGCCTAGTGGACGATTCATCCATAAATATCCTCCACATGGCTTCGGGTTCTGGCCTTTGTACTTCGGTGACGAAATCCGCCAAGGACTGCGCCTTTATCGCCGAACGGGGTTGGTACTGGATGTCGAATTCACTCAACTCCGTTGTCCATTTGATGAGTCGTCCGGACGCTTCTGGGTTCAATAGCACTCTTGCCAATGGACTATTCGTCCGGACGATGATGGTATGAGCCAAGAAATAGGGACGGAGGCACCGAGCGGCAAGGACCAAAGCGGAAGCTAGCTTCTCGAGCCCGGTGTAGCGAGATTCAACATCTTTTAAAATATGGCTTAGAAAATATACAGGTTCTTCTCCGCTCGCCCTCACTAGTGCTGAGCCGACTGCTTGCTCAGTTGAAGATAAATAAATACAAAGTGGCTCCCCCGTAGTTGGATTGGCTAGCACAGGCAGAGAGTTCAAGTATGCCTTCAGATCTTCAAACGCCCGATCGCATTCTTCGTCCCAGTGAAACTTAGTGGCTTTGCACAAGATTTTGAAAAATGGGAGACTCCGATCGGCGGTCTTTGAGATGAATCTGGACAATGCTGTTATCCGACCGGTCAAGCGCTGCACTTCCCTTAGATTTCTCGGGGGCGGCATATCTTGTAATGCTTTCACTTTGCTGGGATTTGCTTCGATGCCCCGCTCAGTCACTATATATCCCAAGAAACGCCCGCCTTTTGCTCCGAACAGGCACTTCTGAGGGTTTAGCTTGACTCCATATTTCCGTAGCGTTCGGAAAGTTTCCTCCATGTCTTCGAAGAGATCGGCCGCTCGGACGGACTTGATGAGAATGTCGTCCACGTATACTTCCAGATTTCGCCCGATCTGCTCCTTGAACACTTTGTTCATCAGACGCTGATATGTGGCTCCCGCGTTCTTCAATCCGAACGGCATCACATTATAGCAATAGGTGCCGTCGGTTGTAACGAAACTGACTTTTTCTTGATCTTCATGGGCGAGCGGCACTTGATGATAGCCTTGGAAAGCTTCGAGCATACATATCAGCTCGCAGCCCGCGGTGGAGTCCACCAGTTGATCGATCCGAGGTAGAGGATAGAAGTCCTTCGGGCAAGCTTTGTTGAGATCCCGAAAATCTATGCACACTCTCCACTTGTTGCCCGGCTTGGAGACTAATACTACGTTCGCCAGCCAGCTCGAGAACTGAACCTCGCGTATATGGCCGGCCTCCAGAAGCTTCTCAACCTCTGCCCGGATGATAGCATTCTGCTCGGTGCTGAAATCCCTTTTTCTCTGCTTCACCGGCCGAGCGTCCGGTCGGACATGTAGCTCGTGCTGCGCTATGCTCGGTGAAATTCCGGGCAGCTCGTGCGTTGACCAGACGAAGACATCACAGTTTCGCTGGAGGCATTTGATCACTTCCTGTTTCTGACTTGCCTCCAAATCGGACGCAACGAACATTGTGGCCTCCGATCGGGTCGGGTGAATCTGCACTTCCTCTTTTTATTCATAAACTAAAGAGGGAGGGTTTTCAGTGGCGTCTTTCGAGCGGAATTGGCTTCTGCTCGGACCATCTCGACGTAGCATCGCCGAGCTGCTATTTGATCTCCTCGTACTTCTCCCACTTTGTCCTCGACTGGGAACTTAATTTTCTGGTGGAAGGTGGAGACGGCCGCTCGGAATTCACTGAGAGTCGGTCGTCCCAAGATGACGTTGTACGCTGACGGAGAGTCCACCACAACGAAGTTTGCAGTCCGCGTCCTTCTGAGCGGCTCTTCCCCTAGCGAAATGGCCAGTCGAATCTGTCCGACCGGTAGGACTTCATTGCCCGTAAACCCATAAAGGTGGGTTGTCATGGGCAACAACTCGGCTCGATCAATTTATAGTTGATCGAAGGCTTTTCTGAATATGATATTGACCGAGCTCCCTGTGTCAATAAAAACGTGATGAATAGTGTAGTTGGCTATTACCGCTTTGATGAGGAGAGCATCGTCATGCGGCACTTCGACTTCTTCCAAGTCCCTGGGCCCGAAGCTGATTTCGGGTCCGCTCGCCCATTCCTGGCTGTAGCCGACAGCATGGATCTGAAGCTGCAGGACGCTCGCCTTTCTTGCTCGGTTGGAGTCTCCTCCGGTTGGACCACCAACTATGATGTTGATTTCACCTCGGCAAGTGTTGTTTCTATTCTCTTCTTCTCGAGCGGACGATCGGGGCCGTTCCCTAGACATCTGAGGATTGTCTTCACAACTAGGAGTACGTTGTCGTTCAGGCGTTTGTCTTTGCTGGCAGTCAGATATAGTCCAATCGGCTCCGTGAGTTCTCTGTCACCTGTCGGACGATGGTGATCGGCGGCCGCCACCCCTGGGGACGGGATGAGCGATCAAGGGAAGACTCCGACAATCTCTGGTGTTGTGAGTGTTCGTCTGGTGGAATGAGCAGAACATGGGGGTCCACTTCTTTTTTGGCTTGGGCTGCTCGGCTGCTACTTCTTGGACATGGGTCCTAGCATGGGGGGAGCGGATTGCTTTGGCCCTCGATCCTCTCGGAGGCTGATGAGCGGTGTGCGGCTTCCGCTCGGGAGGTGGAGCCCGCTCGGTCAGAGTTTCTTTTCTTCGGGCCGCTTGGGCTTCCTCCACGTTGATGTATTCGTTAGCCCGGTGTAGCATATGGTCATAGTCTCGGGGCAGCTTCCGAATGAGCGAGCGGAAGAAGTCCCCGTCCACGAGGCCTTGTGTGAAGGCGTTCATCATGGTTTCCGAGGTGGCCGTAGGGATATCCATGGCCACCTTGTTGAACCGCTGGATATAGGCTCGAAGCGATTCGCGGGCTTCTTGTTTGATGGCGAACAGACTGACACTAGTCTTCTGATAGTGCCGACTGCTAGCAAAGTGATGAAGGAAGGCCGTTCGGAAGTCCTTAAAACTTGAGATAGATCCGTCCGGCAACCTCCGAAACCACCGTTGAGCCGATCCCGAGAGGGTGGTAAGAAAAACTCGACACTTCACCCCGTTTGTGTATTGATGAAGGGTAGCGGTATTGTCGAACTTACCCAAATGATCATCCGGGTCGGTAGTTCCATTGTATTCACCGATCGCCGGGGGCACATAGTGCTTTGGCAGAGGGTCTTGTAGAATAGCCTCTGAGAATTGACGGTTGATCCGTTCGGGAGAGGCGTCCGCTCGGGTGACTTTCCCTTTTTTGCTATGTCGCCTTGGCATTTCGTCTGAGGAAGATCCTCGATCACGATTAAGTGCCACGGCATCAGGAGTGCGGAATAGAGCTCGATGAAATGCAACTGTGGCCTGTTGTTCTTCCGCTTGGCCTCCTGATGTTGATGTTGCTTGCTGCTCCGCCCGCTTAGCCTGCGACTTTTGCCTCTGTTCTACAAGCTTGGCGGCTCTGGTCTCGATCAAAGCGTTGAGCTCCTCTGTGGAGAGCATCACCGAATGCTGTCGTCCAGCCTCGTCCATTGCTTCCGATCGGATGCAGGAGCGTTCCCACAGACGGCGCAAAATTGATCTTGCCCGAAAATTGAATCAACGGACGCTGGCCATGTGGCGCTCTCCGAGTCGCTGATGTGGATCTCTGACTGGTCGTATGATCCTCCGGCGAACCTGCACAGAAGTCGGGCCGAGAAGGGGTTCCCGGCGGCGACCCTCCGACGCTCAAGTCAGGCAAAGCTCGACAACAAGAAAGTGGCTCCAAATCTTGAAGAATGCGTACCTCTAGCGAAGGGTAAGGGCCTTTATATAGGGCTGTGGTGAAGCGAGTGCACACATACTAAAGTGTACACGTGTCCTTTCCCATACCGTAGTGTGGCCTTGTCAGAGGAGCTTACCTGACACCTTACTGCTACAGTTTGAGCACGTCTCGGATGGGACAGCGGATCCTTCTACTGTAGGATTTTGAGTATGGCCTGAACGTAGCACATGTCTGTTGTCAGAAAAAGATGTCCCTTGTCCTTTTCCCCTTACTCCCTGCTGGACATCCGGTCGGACAGCCTCCGCCTTACTTCCGGCCGGACATATATAGTGGTTTACTTGGGAGATTCTCGGTCATGTGCTTTGTGGAGACTGTTAGCATTATGCTACCTTATGTCTTCGGCCGAGCGTGACTTCCGCTCGGCCCTTTGTTCCTGTTCAATCGAGCGCTGGAACCCCGACTCCCATCAGGGTGCCTTTTGGCCGTCAGTTAAACACCGGTCGGCCATCCGGTCAGTCAGCCACCCTTCTCCGGTCGGCCGATAGGTCCGACCTTCTCTCGAGCATCCGGTCGGTCCATGCTTTTTCGATGGACCCTCTGGCCCTTTGACTTCCACGTGGCGTTGACTCCTCAAAATGCGGGTCCCCTATTCTTACCGCCGGATCACCTACTATGATCTTCTCAAGCCAATGAGAAGATCGGATGGTCAACCTAAGGTCAACAGCTTCTCAAGCTCCTTCCTTTGACCACCTTGTGTTGCTAGCGCCCTCCTCATAACTCCGTCTCGAGTGAACCTTCCACCGCTTCATTTTTTGTATACTACAAAAGTGAAACTCGAGTTACATTTGAGTCTAAACTATTTAAAGCAGGAATATAAAAATAGGAAAGGCACGACACGCAGGTCGCGTATCATATACAACACGCACATCACAGAAAATGGCACGCAGCCATAATATGAATTACAACACAAATTTCCAATCTAATTGGGTCTTTTGGGCCATGACCATCACAAAATAATATATAATTCTGAATTATGTAATTTCTATAAATTTCTATAATTTTTCTTACAATTTTTACAATTTTATGAGTAAAAATTCCCGGCAGTCCCGTTTAGCGATTTTCGGGCGCAATCGCGGAACGAAGCCCCTTGCAGGGTCAGGGGTAGCACCCCTACCCGCGATATAACCATCGCGAGTATTCCTAAGCGATCCTACAGCACCTTAGCCCACTGTCCCAAAATACTTTGGGGGTGAAACCTTGACGTTTCGGAAATATTTTCTCGGTAGTCGAAGCCTACAAGTGTCTAAACACTTGTGCTTCGCTTCTACGAGAAAATTACCCCTAAAATCTATAAAAATCATAAAAATAAAGAAATTCACAGATCTGTATTTTTTCATAAAAACACAAATTAAAACTCGTACGCGCTTCGCACGTGGCTCTGATACCACTGTTGGGTTTTTCGGGCCGCAAAAAACACTTTTTGCGTTGCGGAAACCCCGAATTCCCATGCCACGAATCCGTGCGAAGAAATAAAACAAAATTTTCATGTACGAGTTTCTCTAACCTAGATCTACACTAGATCTACAAAAGAAAAAAGGTTACCCTTGATGCGAAGCCCTTCGCGTAATCCCGCTCGTCCAATGTTCGCCGGATATCGAGAGTATCAAAGTAGATACTCCTCTATGTGTATCCACACAAGCAAGAGATGGAGAGAAACCACTAGGATGTGCTAGAACCCTTGATGGTCTCGGCAAGGAGGAGGAGAGGGAGAGAAGAAACCTAGAGACGAAGAAGAAGAAATGAATGAGAATGAATTCTCACCTTGTGTAACTCCCAAGTGGCCGACCACTTTAGGCTTATAAACACCCATGGAATATCAAGAGTCAAGTCTCTTGATCTCCTCCATGAGGTGGCATTTGGTCAAGTCAAACTTGACCAAATAAAGAATCCTTGATGATGTGGCATTGGTCAAGTCAAAGTCAAGTCAAAACTTGACTCTTCATCTTCCAACTTAAGTTAAGTCAAACTTGACAACTTCTCTCCCGTGGTTGATCTAATCTAACCATTGGTTCAAGCCAATTTTAATTTAATGAATCTCTATTCATTGAATTAAATTAATTAAATAAGACTATGTCCAAATTAGACTCACTTAACACATGAACCAAATTGAGTCCAACTCAATTAGCTCAATTTGGATTACTCTTAATTCAATTTGGTTCATCACATGAACCTAATCCTTTAGGTTCATCAAATGAACCTAATCTCCATCTAATTGCCCTTTGTGTGTAACCCTATAGGTTCTTATAATGTTGGCAATGCTCCTAAACCCATTTAGAAGTATAAGTAATGAGCGTTATCTAGAAACACATCATTACTACCAAAGTTATAAGAATGTTGAGATCCAACATCACCTTGTGACTACTAATTGTGACTCTTCACAATATATGACATGTGTCCTTCTATCCTTGACATCTAGATGGATCAATGTGAGGTATAGACCGTGTCATCCTCTAATCAATCTAAATCTTGAATCCCAAGTACACTCACTCAATCAAATGAGCTCAATATCTCATATTGACTCATTTGGGCATGG
The DNA here is from genome assembly GCF_018446385.1 of Zingiber officinale. Classification (NCBI taxonomy): domain Eukaryota; kingdom Viridiplantae; phylum Streptophyta; class Magnoliopsida; order Zingiberales; family Zingiberaceae; genus Zingiber; species Zingiber officinale. The sequence goes on along the minus strand of NC_056007.1, from coordinate 44,686,168 downwards.
CCATGCACTTCGTGGTCTCACTCTATCAAGAATATCGATGTCACTCCCGTCATATAGGAGGGATGGATCCCATCTACATCACTCACATTCCTCCGCATAATTTGTTACATACCCAGTAATCACCTTTATAGTCCACCCAGTTACGGGTGACATTTGACGAAGCCAAAGTACGTAACTCCTTATGTAGGGACTTCAGGTCCAATGACTAGTAGACATACTAATAGCCATACTAATAGCCATACTAATAGCCATATAAGAAAGTATATGACACTCATATAATGATCCATGATACTTTCTCATGGCGGGTCATTCAGTATATATTCTCCAATGCATACCCATGTGTCAACTTGATATCTCCATATCCATGACTTGTGAGATCAAGTTATCGAGTTGACCTACATGCTAGTCTCGTCTCATTAACATTGTCCCTGAATGTTAATACTTGACTAGGAATGATTAAGAGTAGTGTTCCCTATATCATCTCACTATCGATTCAGCTAACCGATTGATATAGGTAAGAACCTTCTACTCAAGGACGTTATTATACTTAGTTATTTGGCACCAATACAAGTAAGCATAATAACCATAAACAAATGCCTTTATTTATATACAAGAATATGATACAATGAGTCCATACAACAATCATCAAATGATTGGCTCTAGGGCTCTAACTAATAAGAAAATGATTGGAGAATGAGTTGATTTAGGGGAAGGTCAAAATATCTACTAATGCAAACAAAGAAAGGATGAATAGGAAATCTAAAACCACATAGAACATGTTCCTAGAAAATCACCACAATTTCTGGAGGAGGAAGATGAGGATGATCCCTAGGGGTGGGAGTGACCACGTACGAGGGGAAGTTGTAATTCCATTGAAGCTCATAGGCTTCTGCTACAGAAAACTCGGAAGAGCACTAGGTGAACCATTCATAGAGGGCCGACATTGTTAACAGAAAGAGGTAAGAAGAATAAGAACAATTAGCAGAGAGCAAAGAACAAAGGATACACGAACAAGAGGAAGAAGATGAAGTGTTAGGGATTTTTTCTATATTTTCCATTTAAAATCCTTGGTAGGGCATCGAAAAAGGTGTTTTAAGTAGGAACGATGGATTGAGATGATAAGAAAAGCGGGACTGAAGAGAATCCATTGGATGGAATAGTGAGGCGGCGGACATAGTAAAACAGGTACATACCAAATGTCATAGGCATGCATGTCACCAATAAGAAAATAGTATGGGTAGTCGATACGAAAGGTTATATTCTCGAGATACTAGAATCATTACCAAAGTTATGTGTAAAAAATTCGGGGAGCCTGAAAGAGATTTCTTATATTATGAATTCTGTCGGCTAGCATTAGTCGATCAAAACTCAGGGTTAATTTAAAATATATATATATATATATATATATATATATATATATACATAAACTCGATCGGTCACTAAAAGTAGGTCGAGTATTAAGGATGACATAGAGAAGGGGTAAACCTGATCAGTCACTAAAGGCTGGTCGAGCATTAAGGAGAAAGTTGAGCATAAATGTAAGCTCGACCATGTATCAAAGGTTGGTCAAGTGTCCAGTGTAAATGAAATCAAACATAAAAGTAAACCTACCCGATTGAAAGGAGTCAAAATGATTATCAAAGAAACAAAAACAAAGGGTGACAACAATTAGAATATCCTAAAAGATAAGAAATTGTTCTTCAATACAAAAACATCCTGATTTACAATTAAAATACCTTGGGGAACAAGTCGGGAGGTATTTCAGCAAGTAGTTTTTGACGATCCAAGAAGTTGGGTGGAGGGTCAGAAACTAAGTGGCCTTGCTTCTTTAATTGTTTCGCACCCCCCTCAGCACCCTTGGTGGAGGCTTTAGCAATGGAGGCAGCGATAGGGGCATTAAATTTAAGAGATTCTAGCATTACCCTTTTCCTCCTTTCAAATATGTCATCTTCACCCGCCATATACTCTGCCAAAGTATCATGAGAAGTTTTTAGTTCAGCTTCTTTGCAAGAAAGCTCTGCTTTAATTGTGGTTAAATATGAGCTTAGGGAAGTTAACTCAGAATTCTTAGAATCCAGAGCAGCATCCTTAGCAACTAATTCCAAAGCGTGAGCATCCTTCAACGCTTGTAGTTGAGATAACAACTCAGCATTCTCAGTAGTATAGTTATCCACTTTAGATGTCAGTTCAGTGTGAAGAAGGATCTTTGAATTAGCTTGAGATTTAAAACCTTCTGCAGAGGCTTTCCAACTTCTTGAATTTGCGAGTTCTGCCTCAAGAAGCTTGCGAGTTTCCTATAATTGGTGAGATAACTCTTCAGAGGCTTGAGAGGAGGATGCTCCAGAAGCTTGTTATTTTAGCTTGGCAACTTCTTGAGTTAGATCATATATATGTCGGCCCATATTCATATTAATAATCCACCACTGTCAAAAAGTTATTATTAGAATGCATTGATGAAAAATAGAAAGATGAAGGGCATATTACCTTATTTTCCTCAAAAGAAAACTTGTCAGCCCAGTCAGCAGAAGTGAGCTTCTCAAGTTCTTTACATACTTTTTCCCAGGTTGTTGTTAGAGAACCCCCCCCCCCCCCCCCCCCCCCCAAAATAATATTGGGAGGATAGGAGTAGACGTGGAGGAGGATGATAAAGAGCTATGGAGAGAAGGAGGGGAAAAATAAGAATATAAGAACCTTGAGTTACTAAGGGTGGTAGGAAAATGGGCTTTGAAAAATTCATCATAAACTCAGGATTGGAACTAGAACTCAGAAGAGGGGGACTTTCCAATAATTGAGAAGGGGAAGAAGCAAGTATAGGATACAAAGAGGTGAGGGTAGGCTCCGGAGAAGAAGAGGGAATATCCCTTACGGGTATCTCCTCAGAGGTAGAGACAACCCATTTTTTAGGTTGGGGTGCTAATGTTAATCGACACCCAGGGCGTTTTCTTGTAGGAGTAGCCTTGGGTCATTGTTCTTGTATTTCCAAAGGGGTATCTTCTAGAGGTATGCTGGTAGATGTTTCCCCAATAGTAGTTAGAGGGCTAGGAGCAAGCGCTGGTTGAGTTGAAGGCTCAGGTAAAGAAGCACCAGATGCTTGAGCTAAGGCATTGAGTTCTTCTCTGAGCTCTTGCTCCTTAGCTAATACTTCCTCCTCTTCTAGGTAGATTGCCTTGTCAACCAAAGATCTAAATAGAGTATCCACTACAACAAGAAAAAAAGTATTTTAGTCAATAAAGGAGGGATAGCTAAGAATTGCGAAACTTACCAAAAGAGTAATGTAGGCTCTTTTGAACAGGGCTTAAGCCAAAAAGATATAAGAGATCATTACGTATCCATTGATAAATATGAAAGCGATGACCTAGTAATTTACTAGAGTATTCAGAAAAAAATAGATTGTTGATGAAGCTCCCTTACATCAGGGAGAGGAGGAAAGGAAGATTGTCATTTAGTGGAACACGCGACAGGGCCGGGAAATTTGACAAAGAAAAAGCGTGATTTCTAACCCTTGATGGAAGAAGGCATTTCTTCAAAGAACACCATCTTCGGGCGAGACTGGAAAAGAAATACTCCCAGTTCTGATTTTTTGGGGTAGGAAAACATGAAAAAATTTGAGAAGTAGGAGGTATACAGAAGAGGCGGAATACTATATACAATCCACATAGATATCTGAAGGCGTTTGGGGCAAATTGTTGAAGAGGAATACCAAAATATTGACTTATGTCTATGAAGAACGTAGGGATGGGAAAGTGTAAGCCTGCGGTTAGTTGATCTTTAAAAAAGATAACACAATCGTCAGGAGGAAGACAAGGATGAGCGTCAGGTTGCGGAATTCTAATACGGTATTCTTTAGGGATTTCATACCGTGAGCGGATGGAAGTTTGGTCAGTGGCATATCGAGGGTATTTTGTGTGTGCATGATTGTAATTATTAAATACAGCCGGAGCTATATTAGTTTATTTTACATTTTATTCGATCTAGATTACATGTACATTCCTTCGTGGAATATAGGATCGATAAATGTAATTTTTTATTTCTTGTTGTTGCTGCTTGCTATGCGTGCTGCTAACTTGAGGACCGGAGGCGCAGCGAAGAAGGAAGCAAGATAGACGCGACCACATAAACCCTAGGGTCGACGGCTAGATTTTCTCCTCTTCACCTGGCTAGGGTTGGCGGCATACGGAGGACAGCGATGGATGAGGCTGTTACGCAACCGCAAGTGCACGGTTTCGTTGTCAATAATAAAAATATTGATCCCATAGGGACTGGTTATAAGCACTAGAAATCGTTCACTAAGGGTTAGCTAGACTACCAAGGGTTGTGAATAACTTAGGGAAGAAAGGTCGGGGAGAAAAGTCGAGAGCGGGTGAGTCGAAGTGTCTTGGTTATGAGAAGCTCTAGGAGGTCGGTTTCGTTGTGGTGATATTGACGTGTCACGCTTTATCCTACACTCGTTGTCCTTTATCATGCAATTGACAGAAGCTAAAGTGGCAATCCTTAAGTACCAGAGTAAAGAAGGACCCTAAGAAGTCCTGTCACGGTTTACCCTGTCACTAGTGTTAGTTAGAGCCCTAAAGCCAATCATTTGATGATTATTGTATGCACTCGTTGTATCATATTCTTATGTATATGTAAAGGCATTTGTTTATGGTTATTATGCTTACTTGTATTGGTGCCAAATAACTAATTATAATAGCGTCCTTGAGTAGAAGGTTCTTACCTATATCAATCGATTGGTTGAATCGATAGTGAGATGATATAGGGAACACTAGTCTTAATCATTCCTAATCAAGTATTATCATTCAGGGACAATGTTAATGCGATGAGACTAGCATGTAGGTCAACTCGATGACTTGATCTCACAAGTCATGAATATGGAGATATCAAGTTGACACATGGGTATGCATTGGAGAATGTATACTGAATGACCCGCCATGAAAAAGTATCATGGATCATTATATGAGTATCATATACTTTCTCATGTGGCTATCAGTATGACTATTAGTCATTGGACCTGAAGTCACCATGGTTCCCTACATAATGAGTTACATACTTTGGCTTCGTCAAACATCACCAGTAACTAGTTGGACTATAAAGGCGATTACTAGGTATGTAACAAATTATGCGGAGGGATGTGAGTGATGTAGATGGGATCTATCCCTCCTATATGACGGGAGTGATATCATTATTCTTGTTAGAGCGAGACCACTAAGTGCATGGTCATGCCCAAATGAGTCAATATGAGATGTTGAGCTCATTTGATTGAGTGAGTCTACTTGGGATTCAAGATTTAGATTGATTAGAGGATGACATGGTCTATGCCTCATATTGATCAATCTAGATGTCAAGGATAGAAGGACACATTGTCACATATTGTGAAGAGTCACAATTAGTAGTCACAAGGTGATGTTGGATCTCAACATTCTTGTAACTTGGGTAGTAATGATGTGTTGCTAGATATCGCTCGTTACTTATGCTTCTAAATAGGTTTAGGAGCATTGCCAACGTTACAAGAACCTATAGGGTCACACACAAAGGGAAATTAGATGGAGATTAGGTTCATTTGATGAACCAAGAGGATTAGGTTCATGTGATGAACCAAATTGGATTATGAGTAATCCAAAGTAAACTAATTGAGTTGGACTCAATTTGGTTCATGTGTTAAATGAGTCTAATTTGGACTTAGACTCATTGAGCCAATTTAATTCAATGAATAGAGATTCATTAAATTAAAAAATTGACTTGAACCAATGGTTAGATTTGATCAACCATGGGAGAGAAGTGGTCAAGTTTGACTTGACTTGAGAGGAAGATGAAAGGTCAAGTTTGACTTGACCATTGCCACCTCATTTGTGAGTTGGCATTGAGTGGGCTAATTATGATGTGCCACATCATCAAGGCTAGCACATGTGTGTGCCACCTCCTGAGGGAGATCAAGAGTTGTGACTCTTGATATCCCATGGAGGTTTAAAAGCCTTTTTGAAGTGGTCGGCCACTAATCTCAAGGGTGAGTTTCATTTTGGTTTTGTAACCTCCTTCTTATTCCTCCTCTCATCTTCTTCTCCCTCTCCTCCACCTTGGCTGAACCTTCAAACCTTTTGTTTGATTTTTTATCCACCTAATCGTTCGTGTGGATACGTATAGAGGAGTGTCCACTTGAATACTCTCGAGATCCGGCAAACTTGGACAAGCGGGATAAGCGAAGGGCTTCGCATCAAGGGTAATCTCTCTACCATGTAGATCTAGACTAGATCTAGGTTTAGAAACTCATACACGTAAAGTTTTTGAAATTATTTTTCTTCACACAGATCCGGTGGCATGGGATTTCGAGGTTTCCGCAATGCAAAAAGCGGTTTTTGCGGCTCGAAATTTCCAATAGTGGTATCAGAGCCACGTGCGAAGCATGTACGAGTTTCATTTGTATTTTTTTATGAAAATTATAGATCTGTAACTTTCTATAAGTTTGTGATTTTTATGTATTTTATGGGCATTTTTCTCGTAGAAGCGAAGCAAGAAGTGTTTGGACACTTGTAGGCTTCGACGACCGAGAAAAATCTTCTGAAACGGTAAGGTCTCGCCCAAACAAATTTATTTTTGTTTGGGACAGTGACTTAAGGTATTGTAGGATCGCTTAGGAACACTCGTGATAGTTATATCACGAGTAGGGGTGCTGCCCCTAACCCCGCAAGGGGCTTTGTTCTGCGATTGCGCCCGAAAATCACTAATCGGGACCGTCGGCAAGTTGTGACTCATAAAATCGTAAAAATATTTAAAAAATTACAGAAATTTATGGAAATCACATAATTTAGAATTATGTATCATTTTGTGATGGTCATGGCCCAAAGAACCCAATTTGATTGAAATATGTGTTGTAATTCATAATATGGTCTGCGCGCCATTTTGTGTGTTTGTGCGTCTTGTACTTGATTCGCGACCTGCGCGTCGTGTCCTTCTATTTATATTCCTGTTGAAAAATAGTTTTAGACTCGAATTAAAATCGAGTTTCACCTTTTTGTAATCTACAAAATGAGGCGTTGGAAGGTCCACTCGAAGAGGAGTTACGAGGAGGGTGCGAGCAGCACATGGCGGTCAAAGGGAGGAGCTTGGAGAAGCTATTGACCCTAGGTTGACCAACCGATCTTCTCATTGGCTTGAGAAGATCATAGTAGGGCCATGACTAATCACAAAATTTAATTAATTGCTTGTGTGTGTGTATGTGATGCATGCTAGATTAGTAATAAATTAGTGCCTTAACGATTAGATTCGATCTAAATCGCGTACTTGATACACATCGTCGATTAGATTGGATCTCAATCGCGTCAACTTGAAATGCCTACCATGCCATGGTACCCATCACTACCTCGATCACATGTTGTTGTTGAATCTGCCAAAACAGAGCAACGCATATTATCTTGGTAGGGTGCGGAGGGACAATCTTGGTGTAACGCCCGCCCTCACACTGCTCAAGGAGGGACGCGGTTACTCTTACTTACATACGTGCATACATATAAAATCATGGCAGCAGAAAAAGTTATAATTTTTTTTTTTTACACTAACTACACTACACATCTTGCTTATCATATTGAACATGTAGACATGCTAATGTTCATGCATATAACTTAATTAGTATCAACTACTTGAAACATGATTCATGATGTCATAAGCATACTAACATGAAATAAGGAGAACATAAGTGCATACTATCCATACTAGTGCAAGTACCATCAAAGCATAATGACAACACATGGTTCATATGCAAACTTAAAACATATAAACATAAAGCAGTTTTTTTTTCTTCCACCATGCCACTGCCACACACACACTTGCCCTTCCTCCTGCTCCTCTTAATCTAGCCATTCCTTTTCTTTTTCTGCAGTACAAGGAAACATAAAAAGACTATAAGCCCATAGGCTTAATAAGTTCCTTTCCTACTCACAAAAACCATGAATCATGCATAAACATAGAGTGATAACATGTTCATTTGGCAAATCATAACATAACATGTGAGAACATAAACATAAAGTCATATCATATCATGTGAAATCATAAACATCAAATCATATCATATCATGTGAGAACATAAGATCATATCATAGCATGTGAGAATATAAGATCATATCATAGCATGTGAGAGCATAAACATAAAGTAATAACATGATCATATAAGCATCATTGGCATATTTTCATGAGCATCTTAAGTAAGCATAAGAGAAAACATATAACATGAACTTGTAGATGCAAGATGTTCTTTTGAAAACATGTGACATGAGATGAGTATATGCAAGATGTCCTTTTGAAAACATATATCATATACATACTTAAACATAATCTCAACATGAGGGCCCGGCTTGTACCACATACATACATAAATGCGCGCATCCTAAATAGATCCAAGGTAGCTAATCTTGAACCTACTAGGAACTAGGCCCGTTTCATAGACCATCGACCTAGGGGCAACATAGGAGCTCATCCCTTTTACTAGGCCTGTTTCATAGACCATCGACCTAGGGGCGCTTATGGAGCCCACCCTTGGTACAAGCCATATAAAGTAAAATAGCATGTCATATCATGTCATATCATAATATATCATGTTCTTGTCATATCATAACATTTCATGTTCTTGTCATATCATGAAGAGAGCTCTTAATCCCAACTTAAGGGAAGCATCTCTTTGTCATGTCATGAAGAGTGCTCTTGATCCCATCTCAAGGGAAGCATCTCTTAGGCTTTTCATCTTACATAAGCCTTTCATAACATATCATAATAGCATGAGGTGCACATAACATAAAGCATATCATAAGGAATCATAACATAATGTCATAAGTGCACATACATAAAGCATATCATAAGGAATCATAACATGATGTCATAAGTGCACATACATAAAGCATATCATAAGGAATCATAACATGATGTCATAAGTGCACATACATAAAGCGTAACATAAAGAGTCATTATCAAGCATTGTTGGGGTTTTGATCTTCCTACAAACCCTAAATCATCCTTGGCCGAAACTTAAGGTGAGGTTCCAATTTTTTTAATACAACATGTAGCATGAAACTAACAACATGTAAGAAATTATATATCATAAGGAAGCATAAATAAGCATGGTTAGGTTTCAAAACTTTGCTCTAAGTCTCAATTTCAACCTTGGCCGAAACCTAAAGGTGAGGTATTCAAACTTTTAAATACAACATGAAGCATGAAACTTAAACTAACCATATATTAAAGATCATACATCATAAGAAAGCATATACAAGCATGACTAGATTTCAAAACCTTGCCCTAGACCTTGTATCCCAACTTGGCCGAAACATCAAGGTAGGGTTTCTCAACCTTTAATACCACATGGAGCATAAAACTCTTAACTAACAACATATAAGAGATCATGTATCATGAAGGAGCATAAACAAGCATGTTTTCATTTCAAAATTTTTCCCTAGACCTTGTCTCTTAACTTAGCCGAAACTTCAAGGTGGTATTTCTAGGTTTTTCAAGCAACATAAGCCATGGATATTTAACCTAACATAGCATAGGAAAGCATACATCATGAGGAAGCATAAAACAAATGTAGTTAGGTCAACAACTTTCTCTAAGCCTTTAATTCAACCTTGGCCGAAACTACAAGGTGATATTTCTAGGTTTTCATGCAACATAAGCCATGGATATTTAACCTAACATAGCATAAGAAAGCATACATCATGAGGAAGCATAAAACAAGTATAGTTAGCTCTCAAAATCTTGCCATAGACCTTGTGTTCATCTTTGGCCGAAACCTAAAGAAAGGTTCTAGGTTTTGTTTATACATCATGTAGCATGAAAAATTTTCTAACAACATATAATAGATCATGTATCATGAAGGAGCATAAATAAGCATGTTCAGATTTCAAAATCTTACTCTACACCTTATATTTTCTCTTGGCCGAAACCTAAGGTAGGGTCCTAGGTTTTATTTATACAACATGTAGCATGAACACTCAACTAACAACATGTAATAAATAATGTGTCATGAAGGAGCATAAACAATCATGTTTAGGTTTCAACATTTTAATCTAAACCTTATATTCCATCTTGGCCGAAACTTCAAGGGGGTATTTCTAGGTTTTCATGCAACATAAGCCATAGATATTTAACCTAACATAGCATAAGAAAGATACATCATGAGGAAACATAAAGCAAGTATAGTTAGGTCTCAAAATCTTGCCCTAGACCTTGTGTTCATCTTTGGCCGAAACCTAAAGAAAGGTTCTAGATTTTTTTTGTTACAACATGAAGCATAATTTGTAACTTGACAACCATAAGTGACCACAACTTCTTATCTTGGCCGAAACTTGTAAGGAGATCCCTAAGTCCTTTTTTTTCAAACAAAACGTAAAGCGTATGATAGCTATTGTACTGCAAGTGAGAGGATACTTACATCTCTTGTTTAATCCTCTAAGAGAAGAAATCCTTGGTTGTGAAGTTTTTCCTAGAGAGCAAACCTTCTTGCTTGATTCGACAATGGTGAGGAAGAAGAGAGTGGTTTCGGTGGAGAGAAGGAGGAAGGATAAAGAGAGAGCAAAAATGAAGATTTTCATTCTTTTTCTCCTTTTATTCCAATTAAGAGGAAGAAGGAAAAATGATCTTTTCCTTCCCTCTTCTTTTACTCATCCTAAATGAAGGGAGAAAGTAAAAACTCTCTTTGCATTGTAAGAAGAGAAGGAAGCTTGAATTTCCCTCCTTAGTGAAGTGAGCCTTCACTTTCCTTACCTTTAACCATAATTTCCCTCTTTTCATATCAGCACACCCCCTGTAACGCCCGCCCTCCCTGCTAACCCTAAGGGACGGGGCTACGATACTCTACGTACGTATTACAGCGGAAGACTTAAAAATTATTTTTCTTAACTTATTTCAAACCGAACTACACTAACATGGTTTCATAACATGATAACAAAATCAATAAAAACTTAACATCAAGTCACCAATAGTGTATTACATTTCACAAAACCAAAGCATAGTTCTTAAAGGTTTTAAAGTAGGTTCTTAATTAGTTGCCTAGCCACCGCCACACACATCTTCGTTGCCCCTCCTGCTGCTCCTTTAGCTCATCCAACTTTTCCCTTTATCTGTGGTACAAGGAAAGTAAGCTGTGAGCACTCATGGCTCAGTAAGTTCCTTTCCTACTCACTAAAGCCAAAAATCAGCACATAATCAAGAATGTATCAACAAGTCATAATCTCAACTAATCATGGCATAACCTAGCATTCTATTCAAGCATATCACGCATCATAATATAATCACCACTAGTCATGGCATATCAAACATCATCATGGCCGAAACATATATACCTAGTGCATTGCATAAAACATAGCTAGACATGGCATAACAACCAAGTATCATGGTATATCAAAGCATGGCCGAAACATGTATATCAAAGCATCATAACTATGGCCGAACATGTACATCAAGGCATCATCATATCCATGGCCGAAATCTATATATCAAGCATCAACATATCCATGGCCGAAACATGTCTATAAGGTATAGCATGAACATAACATAATCATACCTTATCATGGCATATCATAATCAAGAGCATAGCATGAAACATAGCATAATCATAAGGTGTATGCAATATGATTTTGGAAAACATGTATCCGAAAAACATGTGTATGTCTCATGATCTTTAAAACCATTTTCTTTTACATATATATACTTGAAAGTAATCTCAACATAAGGGGGATCCCGGCTATGTACCACTTACATATTGCGCGCAACCTTGTAGGTCCAAGGTAGCAAGTCTTGAACCCTACGAGGCAAACATACTAGGCCCTTAGTCCTAGGGGTACTTAGGAGCCCATCCCTAACGAGGTCCTTAGTCCCCGGGGCGCTTATGGAGCCCACCCTTGGTACAAACCACTCACACATAAAGTAAAGTACATGTCATATATATCATGTATCATAAAAGCATGCATCACTTAGGCACACATCATATCATAAAGGTATGCATCACTTAGGCATACATCATGTCATAAAAGTATGCATCACTTAGGCATACATCACTTAGGCATACATCATATCATAAGGTATGCATCACTTAGGCATCCATCATGTCATAAAGGTATGCATCACTTAGGCATACATCACATCATAAAAGCATGCATCACTTAGGCATACATCATGTCATAACAATATGCATCACTTAGGCATAGATCATAAAAACATGCATATCTTAAGCATAAAGCATATCATCAAGCATGCATGATTTAACCACATAGCATATCATGAAAGCATGCATATTTTAAGCACTAAACATAGCATTAAAGCATGCATAATTTAACCACATATCATAACATAAGCATGCATATTTTTAGCACAAAGCATATCATATCATAAAAGCATGCATATCATATCATAAGTCATAAATCACAAGCATACATATTAAGCATAAGGGTGTATCTTGTGATTATCCTATCATAGGAAACATGGTATCATATTCATCTTGGTTCTAAGCTTCCTAAACCCTTGTGGCCGAAACCCCTTTAGAGCTTAATTTAGGTTAAACACAAAATCCAAGCATGTGGCACCTAAATTATCATCATAACATTTTCATAGGAAGCATTATAAACATGATTAACTTAGTTTCTAAGTTCTTCAAGTCCCTAATTTCATGTGGCCGAAACCTTAAGGTGTGAAACAAGGTTTCATATGACATAAAAGCATGGACAACTTTAAATCATATTTATAACATTTTTACCAAGGGACAAGGTAAACACATTTGACACATTTGAATTAGTTCCTAAGTTCTTTAAGCCCTTAACATATATCATGGCCGAAATTTAACAAGTTCTCATTAGGGCAACAAACAAGCATACAAGCATGTGAAATTGGACTAACCTTATGTATAAATTGATACAAGGCATCATACAATAGTTATGGCCGAAACATACCCTAGCATCATTTTAGGTCATAAAACAACATATAGCAATTGAACCTTGGCTTTCTACTTATCATATTTCATGTAGAGTGACATGAGCATATTTAATTTAAGTCCTAGGGTCTCTAGGGCATCTAAACCTTCATGACCGAGACTTACAATGGTCCACTTAGGTCATGGAAAAATTATACAAGCATGTGACACAAGCAATAGGTTATCATATTTTCATAAGAAGCATTTTAACACCTTTGGTTTAAATTCTAAGGCCTCTAGGTCATTTAAACCCTACTTGGCCGAAACTCATCAGTGTTTAAACTTGCTCCAAATAACATAAAAACATATGAAGTCATACGAGTTTCATAGCATATGTAAAGACAAGCATAATGAGTATATATATGAATTGTGTCTTAGGCTTTCTAGGTTTCTTTTTCTCTTTTTCTTTTATTTTTTTCCTCATGGCCGAAACCTACCATTCTTTAGCTAGGTTCTTAAGTGGCCTAAAGCATGAAAAACCTAAGTAAGTTTCATGGAAAAAGTTACTAAGAAACATATATACAAATTGGTTCATGAATAAGCTAGGACCCCTTGTGGTCATACATGTTATATGTCAAGCAACTAATTTTTCTACACCCTAATTAAGCATGAGGGCATTAAACAACATTCATATCTAAATAGCACAGAGGTCTTGAGCATATTAAAATTTTGTTTAAGCTTTTCTAAGCTATCCATCTCATCATGGCCGAAAAACCCTAAGAAGGAGTTCATCAAATTCTAGCAATATTCAAGCATACAAATCCTTTAAGATCTTTGTATTCTATCACATGAGCATGGTTATTTAAATTTAAAGATCTTCCTAACCCTAAACCCTTTCTTGACCGAATCATATGAGTGGGTTTTCTTTTAGTTTCAAATATTTTCTAAGGAAGAAAAACTAATACATGATCCTTAATATTTCATAGGGAGAACCTTGTACTAGTTGGGTAAAACAATAAATTTCCCTAGCCTCTTAAGAATATTTTGGCCGAAATTCTAGGGTTCAGTACTCCTCTGATCAAGCATCATATAGGTATAAAATCATGAAGAAGAACCCCTCTACATAGCATAGAAAAATCTATCATGTAGTGAAGACTAGTTTAAACATCATTAGATTTTTGAAAACCCTTCTTGGCCGAATTTTCTCAAACTTGTTTCTAGGTTTTAAAATCTTCATAAAATCCGAAAAACACTTAAAACGCCTTGTACCACAGGTGAGGGGAAGCTTACATCCTTTTCGCTTGTGGATCTAAGGTATGGTGAAGAAGAAGTAGCCTCTTCTTCTAGTTCCTTTCCCTTGATTCCCTTGCTAAGTCCTCCTTGTATCTTAGGTTTTCTTAGGAGAAAACCTTGGCTTGGGGCCGAAAATGGAGGAGAGGGGGGAACTGAGGTTTCAGTGAGGGAGAGGAGAGAATGAGAAAAAAATGAGAGAAAATAGAATTTTCCCTTTACATATTCTCTTTTATGTTAAGGGGGAAGAGGTAGCAAACTTAGTTTTTGCTTTCCTTCTCCCTTAGCCTTTTTTTTCTATTTTATTTTTATTTTTATTTATTTATTTATCCTCATCATTCATGGTGAAATAAGGGGGAATGAATCCCCTTAATCCCTCTTTAAATTTTTGGCAAAACCAAAGAGGAAGAAGGAGAGAAAGGGAGGAAGGCAAGTTGCCTTTCTCTTGCTCTTTTCTTATTTTCTTTTGGCTAGCTTTTACTCTTACCTTTATCATAAGTTTCCCTCCTTTGCTATCAATATCTTCTCTCTATCCCAATTGGTTTCTACTAATTAATTCTATGAAATATAATATAAGAGGTTCATGGTTCAATCCTTGACCTCTTCCTATTTTTATTTCTTTTTATTTCCTTTTTGGTTCAACTCACTTCCTATTATTTTCTAAGGCAAAATCTCACATTCATATATTTATCTTACAAGCTTAGTGGGTATTACACCCCCGCTGGGGCTACTGGTTACGACATGGACCCACTTTCCAAGAGGTCCAAGGTTCAATCCTTGGTCATGCCTCTTTTTGGTTCTTTTTCTTTTATATTTTTGAAAATCCACAAAAGGCCCATACTATATCATGTATAAATCTATTTGAATTATTAAGGCTCATTTTAATATGCATAAATCTATATTAATCATGCATAAATCTACATGAATTATTAGAGATTCTATGTGTGTTACACTTGGTCCCGCCTATCAACGCATGGGTGAGTACAAACTCAATTAGATTGAGTAAAACTAGTTAAACTCAATTGGATCAGTTTTAACTATAAGTATTTTCCAATGGTTGGTAGATAGGTCAAAATCACATTTATATTAATTCTTGGGTGATTTAGCCAAAGCTAACTCAAGTTTTAATATATATGCGGATCTTGATCCTATAAACAAGAGTTGTATAGAGATGTAATTGGTAATTAGTTACCTACCGATCATATTAAGTCTTGGGCGATTTACCCAAAGCTAACTCAAGACTTAGTATGATGTGGATCTTGTCCCGAATAAATTATAGCTAGTTGGTTAGAATCTAGTAGGTGTGGTTTGACCACATCCATGACTTGATTCTACAAAAGTTCTATAATTCAGCGGAAGCATCATTTAGTTAAAGGCCTAATTAAATGATTAGTAGAATATGATTATTTATTTTCTACATTTTCTGTTGTAGATTGCCATGTCGTCAAACATGAACACCTTCTCCCTGCGTTCTATCCTCAATAAGGACAACCTCAATGGAGCTAACTTCCTTGACTGGTATAGGAACCTGAGAATTGTTCTCACACAGGAACGAAAATTGTACGTCCTGGAGCAGCCCATTCCTGAGGCACCTCCTTCCATTGTCACGCGAGATGACCGTGATGCTTATAAGAAGCATCAATATGACGTATTAGATGTGTCATGTCTTATGCTCGCGACCATGAACTCTGAGCTTCAGAAGCAACACGAGTTGATGGGCGCTTATGATATGGTTGAACATCTTTATCAACTATATCAAGGACAAGCTATGCATGAGAGATTCGAGATCTCTAAGGTACTGTTTCAGTGCAAGATGCAAGACGGGACTCCCGTAGGTCCATATGTACTCAAGATGATTGGGTACATAGAAAACCTATAGAGGTTGGGATTTCCCCTTGGCCAAGAGTTGGCCACTGATTTGGTCTTGCAATCTTTGCTAGAGTGCTATAGTCAATTCGTCATGAACTACAACATGAATGAAATTGACAAGTCACTGCCTGAGCTTCTGAGTATGTTGAGAACTGCTGAGATAAACCTTAAGAAGGTTAAGCCCAACTCCATTTTGATGGTTCAAAACGGCAAAGGCAAGGGCAAGCCTAAAGGTAAGGGAAAGTCCCAAGCCATGGGCAAAGGAAAGGCACTGAAACCCAAAGGATGGGTTGCCAAGGATGCTACCTGCTTCCACTACGGTCAGACCGGGCACTAGAAGAGGAACTGCAAAGTGTACCTGGATGATCTTAAGAAGAAGAGAAGTGAGACTTCCACTTCAGCTATATATGTTATAGAAGTCAATCTATCTATTTCTTCATCATGGGTATTAGATACCGAATGTGCTTCTCACATTTGTATTAATGTGGAGGCACTGAGAAATAGCAGGGCATTAACGAAGGGCGAGGTGGACCTACGAGTAGGCAATGGAGCACGGGTTGCTACTGTTGTTGTAGGAACTTATTGTCTATCTCTGCCCTCAGGGCTTGTACTAGAATTGGATGATTTTTGTTATGTGCCTGCTTTGACTAAGAACATTATATCAGTTTCTTGTTTAGACAAGAAAGGTTTTTCATTTATAATAAAGAATAAATATTGTTCAGTTTATTTAAATGATATGTTCTATTGTAGTGTACCTCTGATGAACGGACTCTATATTCTAGATCTTGAGAACCCTATCTATAACATAAGTACCAAGATGTTCAAGTCAAATGACATGAACTAAACATATATCTGGCACTGTCGCTTAGGTCATATAAATGACAAACGCTTATCCCAACTTCATAAAGATGGTTTGCTGGAATCATTTAATTTTGAATCATATGAGACATGCGAGTCATGCCTACTGGGCAAGATGACCAAGACTCCCTTTAGTGGACACAACGAGAGAGCGACTGACTTGTTAGGACTTATACATAGTGATGTATGTGGACCTTTCAATTTCGCTACTAGGGGTGGTTATAGGTACTTCATTACATTTACTGATGATTTCAGTAGATATGGTTATGTGAATATGATAACACATAAGTCAGAATCCTTTGAAAAGTTCAAAGAATTCAAGAATGAAGTACAAAACCAGCTTGGCAAGAGTATTAAGATACTTCGATCAGATCGAGGTGGTGAATACCTTAGCCATGAGTTTCGTGACTATCTAGCTGAGTGTGGGATTCTATCTCAACTCACTCCTCCTGAAACACCATAGTGGAATGATGTCTCCGAAAGGAGGAATCGTACTTTATTAGATATGGTACGGTCTATGATGAGTCACACAGATCTTCCCATGTATCTTTGGGGTTATGCTCTAGACACAGCAGCCTTCATTCTCAACCGAATTCCATCTAAGGCTGTAATAAAGACACCGTATAGGATATCGACTGGGAGAGATGTTCAGGTGTCTTTTATGAGGATTTGGGGTTGTGAGGCTTATGTTCGACGGCAAGTCTCGGACAAATTGGGACCCAAATCTGATAAGTGCTATTTTATTGGATATCCCAAGGAAACGAAGGGATATTACTTCTACATTCCCAGTCAACACAAGATAGTTGTGGCTAAGACTGGGGTATTTCTAGAAAGGGATTTTGTTTCTAGAAAGACTAGTGAGAGTACGTTCAATCTTGAAGAAGTTTGAGATGTGGACCATAGCACTGAAGCCTCGATGGAAGTTAAACTGGAACCACAAAGTGTTGTGGATAATGTTGTTCCACAAGGAGTTGAGGAACCACAACCAGTTCGAGTAGACCTACATCTTCACAGATCTGATAGGGTACGTCGTCAGCTTGAGAGATACTCATTTCTCTTGTCAGACCATGATGACGTTGTGCTCATTGAGTATGAGCCTACCTCCTATCAGGAAGCTGTGATGAGACCAAATTCCGAGAAAAGGCTAGAGGTCATGAGATCCGAGATGGAATCCATGTACACTAACCAAGTATGGACTTTGGTTGATCCACCTGAAGGGGTCAAACCCATTGGGTGTAAGTGGGTCTTTAAGAGAAAGACTAACATGGATGGACTTATTTATAAGGGGTCGCTTGGTAGCTAAAGGTTTAAAGCAAATTCATGGTATTGACTATGATGAAACCTTTTCTCCAGTAGCGATGTTTAAGTCCATTCAGATCATGCTTGCTATTGCAGCGTACCACAATTATGAGATCTAGCAGATGGATGTCAAAACCACGTTTCTGAATGGAAACCAGCTCGAGGATGTGTACATGACACAACCTGATGGTTTTGTAGATCCACAGCATACTGGCAGAGTATGCAAGCAGCATAGGTCCATTTATGGACTAAAGCAAGCTTCTCGGAGCTGGAATCTTCGATTCGATGATGCGATCAAATAGTTTGGTTTCGTCAAAAATGAAAATGAACCTTGTGTCTATGAGAAGGTTGTAGGGAACACAGTTGTCTTCCTTACATTGTATGTGGATGACATACTACTCATTAGGAAAGACATCCCTTTGCTGCAGTCTGTCAAGACTTGGCTAGAGACTTGTTTCTCAATGAAGGACTTAGGTGAAGCATCCAGTATTCTAGGCATACAGATCTATAGAGATAGATCTACAAGATTGTTTTGCCTAAGTCAGAGTACATACATTGACAAGGTATTACTTCGGTTTGCCATGCAGAACTCCAAGAAGGGATTTCTGCCGATGTCACATGGTGTGAGTCTTTCAAAGACTCAAAGTCCTTCTTCTAGAGAGGAGAGAGACCGCATGGATCAGATCCCTTATGCTTCAGCCATAGGATCTATCATGTACGCCATGCTATGTACTGGTCCTGATGTCTCATATGCTTTGAGCATGATGAGCAGATACTAGTCAGATTCAGGTGAAAGTCACTGGATAGCGGTCAAGGATATTCTTAAGTACTTAAGACGGACTAAAGAATATTTCTTGATATATGGAGGTAATGACGAGCTAGTTGTAAAGGGTTACAGTGATGCTAGCTTCCAAACTTATCAGAATGACTATCGATCACAGTCAGGGTTCGTGTTTTGCATAAATGGTGGTGCTGTGAGTTGGAAGAGTTCGAAGCAGGACACAGTTGCTGATTCTACAACAGAGGCCGAGTATATTGCTGCATCAGAAGCAACAAAGGAGGCAGTTTGGATGCGCAAGTTCATTACTGAGCTTGGGGTGGTTCCTAGCATAGCAAATCCCATAGAGCTCTATTGTGACAACAATGGAGCAATAGCACAGGCTAAGGAACCTCGCTCACACCAGCGGACCAAACACATACTACGGCGCTTCCATCTCATTCGAGAGATCATCGATAGAGGAGATGTGAAGATTTGCAGAGTACCCACTGAGGCTAACATCGCAGATCCCTTGACCAAGGCTTTGGCACAGAGAAAGCATGATGGTCATACTAGGTCATTGGCCTTAAAGCCTATACTGATTGGCACTACTCCTTGTGGGAGAGTGTTAATTAGAGCCCTAGAGCCAATCATTTGATGATTATTGTATGGACTCGTTGTATCATATTCTTATGTATATATAATGGCATTTGTTTATGGTTATTATGCTTAATTGTATTGGTGCCAAATAACTAAGTATAATAGCGTCATTGAGTAGAAAGTTCTTACCTATATCAATCGATTGGTTGAATCGATAGTAAGATTATATAGGGAACACTACACTTAATCATTCCTAATCAAGTATTAACATTCAGGGACAATGTTAATGCGATGAGACTAGCATGTAGGTCAACTCGATGACTTGATCTCACAAGTCATGGATATGGAGATATCAAGTTGACACATGGGTATGCATTGGAGAATGTATACTGAATGACCCGCCATGAGAAAGGATCATGGATCGTTATATGAGTGTCATATACTTTCTCATGTGGCTATTAGTATGACTATTAGTCATTGGACCTGAAGTCACCATGGTTCCCTACATAATGTGTTACATACCTTGGCTTCGTCAAACGTCACCCGTAACTGGATGGACTATATAGGCGATTACTGGGTATGTAACAAATTATGCGGAGGGATGTGAGTGATGTAGATAGGATCTATCCCTCCTATATGACAGGAGTTACATCATTATTCTTGATAGAGTGAGACCACTAAGTGCATGGTCATGCCCAAATGAGTCAATATGAGATGTTGAGCTCATTTGATTGAGTGAGTCTACTTGGGATTCAAGATTTAGATTGATTAGAGGATGACACGGTCTATGACTCACTTTGATCAATCTAGATGTCAAGGATAGAAGGACACGTGTCATATATTGTGAAGATTCACAATTAGTAGTCACAAGGTGATGTTGGATCTCAACATTCTTGTAACTTGGGTAGTAATGATGTGTTGCTAGATACCTCTCATTACTTATGCTTCTAAATGGGTTTAGGAGCATTGCCAACATTACAAGAACCTATAGGTTCACACACAAAGGACAATTAGATGGAGATTAGGTTCATTTGATGTACCTAGAGGATTAGGTTCATGTGATGAACCAAATTGGATTAAGAGTAATCCAAAGTAAACTAATTGAATTGGACTCAATTTGGTTCACGTGTTAAATGAGTCTAATTTGGACTTAGACTCATTGAGCCAATATAATTCAATGAATAGAGATTCATTAAATTAAAAAATTGACTTGAATCAATGGTTAGATTTGATCAACCATGGAGAGAAGTCGTCAAGTTTGACTTGACTTGAGAGGAAGATGAAAGGTCAAGTTTGACTTGACCATTGCCACCTCATTTGTAAGTTGGTATTGAGTGGGCTAATTATGATGTGTCACATCATCAAGGCTAGCACATGTGTGTGCCACCTCATGAGGGAGATCAAGAGTTGTGACTCTTGATATCCCATGGAGGTTTAAAAGCCTTCTTGAAGTGGCCGACCACTTATCTCAAGGGTGAGTTTCATTTTGGTTTTGTAACCTCCTTCTTCTTCCTCCTCTCATCTTCTTCTCCCTCTCCTCCACCTTGTCCGAACCTTCATAGGTGCTAGCACACCTTTTGTTTGGTTTTTTCTCAACCTAATCGTTCATGTGGATACGTATAGAGGAGTGTCCACTTGAACACTCTCGAGATCCAGCAAACTTGGATGAGCAGGATAAGCGAAGCGCTTCGCATCAAGGGTAATCTCTCTACCATGTAAATCTAGAGTAGATCTAGGTTTAGAAACTCGTACACGTAAATTTTTTGAAATTATTTTTCTTCGCACGGATCTGGTGGCATGGGATTTTGAGGTTTCCGCAACACAAAAAGTGGTTTTTACGGATCAAAAATCCCAACAACAAGGGCACCTCGGTAAATCTTGAGGACACAACTCTAACTGGTAAGTTAAGGATAGCGGTTAAGGATTATATTTGGTCTCTTGCTTCCTTGAGGAGAATTTGCCTCTCCTTTCAAGGAAGTATCCTCGACGTCCGTGAACGGGTTATCCCCTGTCACTAGGGCCCCTTGAGTATATGATCTAGGAATAATCCCTCTACGAGGTTAACAAGTTTTACACAATCAAGCAACATGCAATTGAAACAAAGCATAAAAGATCATCCAACAAGTATAAGTACAATATGAGTTTCACATCAAACCGAGCCACAACTACTCCCTAATCCTAGAACAAAGGATCTACTCCATAAGTGTCTGAGAAATACCCAAAGGCATAATGTATATAAACATACAATCTTCAGATACAGAAAAAGGAGAGAATATGCTTATCCTATGTCGACGAGTGGCCTTCGAGTCCAATCCTCTACTTCTGGAGTCGATGCGGTGGTGGAAGATCATTGGACGGAGATCCAAGACGGCGTGGGATGGCTCCAAGATGTTTCTCCAACTGTCGGCTTGCTTCCCGGTGCTCCCCCCTCGAGAAAAAGGGTTAAAACCCTTATATAGACTAGGGTTCGGTCGCGGCTGCACGGCTGTGCCAAGATATCACGGTCATGTTCATTTCCTCCTCTGATGGTGTTACATGGTCATGCCAACTGGCATGGCCGTGTGGTGTCTGGCCTTGGTCCCTGCCGTAAGACCGTGCAAGGATGCACGACCGGGCACTTCCTGGTTTCGGTCTCGGGGTGGCACGGCCGTGCAGGGTTGAACGGTCGTGTGTTGAACTACCTCAGTCTCGGCCGCATGGCTGTGCAAGGATTGCACGGCTGTACATTGTTCCCCTTCTGTCTGGTCACACAGTCGTGCCAAGAGTGCACGGTCGTGTTCTTCGGCTTGTTCCGGTGTGTTAATAATCATTGTTTACGCTCCTAAAGTTGTCCCTGCCAACACAAAACCAAACAAAGAGCAGATATCTGAACAAAAGAGTATATATAATGAATACAAGATGAAAGAGGCAATCATGCAACGAATATATATGCATAAAGTACGTGAATGTGCGCTAAAACATGCGTAAATGATCATAATATTTACGCACATCACACCCCAGACTTGATCCTTTGCTTGTCCTCAAGCAAAATGCTACAGACTATGCTTCCTGAGTCCCTGCAGTGTTTCATAATCCCTAGTGCATTCTCCTAACTCTATCAGCTAGTTTCATTGATAAGCATGACTGTGGAGTAACCTTAGTATGGCCTAATCATAAGTCCTTTGTGCTCGGTGCAGTAAGTATCTCAAACTTTTCAAGTTTCAATTCTTTGTCCTAGTTAAGTCGTCATACAATTTGAGTTCCTAATGTTCCCGGTGATAGGCACTTACCTGCCACACACTTGTTTCGTTTTCCTTAATTTACACAAGGTCTCAAAGGGTACTTCTCGGAATCAAGAGAAACATAACATTAATTTCCGCAGTAACCTAACTCGGTTTCAAAGGGGTGAATTGTTAGTTTTCACTCATGACAACTATTTTTTTTTCCCTTATTTCATTTTTTTTTATCTTTTAGGGGTGTTGTAGATGTAGCACTTATTACACACGCAATGCATATGTTGGGATTTGGATTTTTCCAAATGAGCTTCCATGATCTGAGATTATCTAGTAACCAAAATGTAAGTAAGGAATCACCATGGGAACAAAAAGTACTAAACAATTTGGATGAATCATAACTATTTTAAAGTATATCTACCATTCAAGCTTAAGTACTTAAGTGTAGTGAAAATAAGGTCCTTAAGGTTAGGCCAAAACTTATAGCAAACTCCATACAATACTTAGCTTATTTCATGCTACTAAAGATAGAGGAAGAAGATACACCAAACATACTAACACCATCTGGAAACTCATGAACTAAGAAAATGCTAGCTATTTTGCTATTGGACAAGTAGCAGAAAAAGTAGACGATTGATGTTCTCGAATATGCCACAAAATTAAAGATAGCAAAGAAAAATGCAAATGAGTTGCAAGAAGAAACAAATAAAATGCAAATAGAACAAGACTAAATGAACTAAAGCGAATAAAATATGCAAGAGCAGGTAAAGTATGCAAAAACAAAAGAAAGACAAAAAGAAAAACTCGACTCGACTCAGGTTGTGGTTGTGCAACAACACCCCCTAGACTCAGACTTTTCATCGTCCCGATGAAATCAATACGGTGCGAGGGTGGGGGATAAGGGGGCCCTTGATATGAGCCAGGGGGAAATCTAGGCATACTAGGAAGATGGCCAAGATGTTGATGATATTGATACAAAGCATCTACTTGTTGTCTAGTGATATCCATATCATCCATAAAATTTCACATCCTTTCCTGGTCAACATCATAATCCTGAACAAACCCTGTCACCTGACTATAGAAGTCCCTAGTGAACTTAAAATGGTCTTGTACCTCCCTATACTGGTCGTTAGATAACTTGAAGCGACCCTCCAACAATCATTGTTGGGTGTTTTGCTTTTCATGAAGGGAGTCTAAAGAGGTACGGAAGTTCGAAAAATCAAAACTAGAGGGTCCCGTGCCATATGCAAAAGAGTGTCTAGGAGGGTCTGGGTGTCCGGAAGGCTGCGGGAACCCTGATAACGAGGGTTCATGGTGGTACTCGAGTTCTTCTACAATGGAAGGTACATTCTCGGGGTGTATATTAGAAATCACCCAATTCGCGGGGTTGCGAACTGAAGTGCGCTCGGGGCAAGGAAGGGGTAATGGAAAACCATTGGTTCTAGGGAAAGCAAACTCATTCTCATCCCGATAAATCATCTTCATGGAAAGACAAGAATCGATGTCGATCCTGTCATTACCATGAACTACCTCTAATCCATCAAGTGCACAACCAAGATTGAATGTCACTTGGGTGATTAATCCTCCAAACACTATCATCCCCGAAGATGCCTTAGCTGCCTTCCACAATGTTTGCAAGAAATGATACCTTGAATCAAAATTAACTTTATTTAACATTGCCCAAAGAGAATAGAGTTCTGTCTTCTTAACCACCCCATCGTTATCTCCTCGATCAAAGATCAATTTATTCATCACTCTATGAAGGTATCTAAAGGTCGAGTTTTGCATCCAGGATGCTTTGGCTCTACAGGGTTCATAAGGGTCTTGTGATCCCGTAATCGACGTTCAAAATTCATTCCATTTATTACCACTATCAAATCCATGCGAACCACCAGTACGTAACCCAAAACAATCATTAAAGTCACTAAAAGTCCACTGAACTTCTTTATTCATCATTCTAAAAGTTATGACCCCTGTGTGGTCATCCTCAGAAGGAAATCTAACATCTAACGAGCTAAAAAATTCAAGAACTAGGCGGGCTAAGTCGGTGCATGAGCATACATTATATCATTCCAATATAAAGCACTAATCATCCAATCTATGTCATCCCTAATTCCTAGTACATCCATAGTAGTGGGATCCATATATTTAGGGCATAAGATTTTCCTGCCAACAAGAATATCGTATCTAGCTTTTTACTCATGATTTCTAGAAATAATATTGAACTCGTTTTCGTTACCTTCGTCGCGTGTCACCCGCTTTCATTGCCTTTTGAAGCAAGAGTCTTCCCTTTGCCTTTATCGCCTCCCGGTGCGTCTCCTTCGCTAGATCCACCGCTTCCTCGACGAAGCCTCTTCTAGATCTGTGACATGGTGCGAGGCTTTGAGGAGTTCCTTGTGGAAATGGATCTTGAGAATGAAAATAGTGAGGAGAAGGAAGGGAAAATGGGGAAGTTTCTTCTCTCTTTTCGGATTTGTGGCTTGAGGAGGTTTTAAATCTAAGTGTAGATCTAGGCAAAAATGAGCTTTAGAGGTGGGAAATCATGGGTTGGTGAGGTGTAGTGGAGAGGAGAAGATTTTTGGGAGAGGGGGAGATGGAAATAGGGTTTCTTGGAAGAGGGGGCGGCGTGCACGGGTTGAGCCACGATCGTGTCTTATAGACACGGCCGGGTCAAACGAAATCTGCATGGGCGTGCAAGGGTGCATGGCCTCCTCCTTTCTCCTCTCGCCTGATGTGGCACGGCCGTGCCAGTTAGCACGGCCCCTGTCTTTCTCTCCTCCGTATGAGCTGCACGGCCATGCCAGTTGGCACGGCCAGGATCTTCCTCCTCTCTAGAAAGGCTGCACGGCCGTGCCAGTTGGCACGGCCTGCCTATTCCTTCTCTGCACAAACCACACGGTTGTGTAGAGTTGCACGACCCATGGCTTTAGTCTCCACGTTGTCTCCACACAACCGTGTGAGGTCACACAGTCGGCTGCTCCCTTAGTCTCAAAGTGATTTATTCTTCATCATTTAGGCTCCTCCATTGCCTCCACGCCCATGAAAAGCACTCATGGCCAACTCGTGGAGGCTATACACATCTTGAAACTGAAATACCCAAAATAAAATACTAGACTAAAACTCACTAGAGAAATAGAACGACAAAAAGGAATGACGAATAGAAAAATGAAAAAGAAAAAAAAAAGGAAAAACCCTTGGGTTGCCTCCCAAGAAGCGCTTGTTTTAGGTCCTTAGCTCGACCCCATTTTCGTTAATGCGGACTAAACCCGTGGAAGGATGGCTCCCCACCTAGGGTTAATGCTCCAGCCTACACCTTCAGTTTCGCCAGTGAAGGACAAATGTATTTCGTGTTGTTTGCTGGAGGAGAATTCTCATGGAAATTGCACTCCTCGACTTTGTGCATGTTGATCTTGCGAGAATGTACCTGAGGGAAGGAGTTGCATATGGAGGAATCTGATAAATCAAACTCGATCTTTTCTTTACCAATCTCCAAGGATAGCCTGTGACTTTTTATGTCGATGATAGCTCCAGCTGTGCCAAGGAACTAAGGATAATCGGTATCTTAGGATCTTCCTCCATATCCAAAATAATAAAATATGTGGGAACTATACACCCACCCACTTCAATTGGCACATCTTCCACTATTCCCATCGGGTATCTGCATGAGTGGTCCACTAATTGTAGTGCCATGGTGGTTAATTTTATGTTCTGGAGGCCCAACTTCTTGTATAAGGAGTACGGAAGTAGGCTGACGTTGGCCCCCAAGTCATAGAAAGCTCTCAGTATGAGTTCAGGACCAATTATCCACGGTATAGAGAAACTTCCTGGATCCTAAAGCTTCGATGGGGGATTCACCATAAGGAGGGCGCTGTAATTTTCTGTTAATGCTACAGTCTCGAAGTCGCCTTTCTGTTAGATAATACTCCTTGTAGAAACTTCACGAACTTCGGCATTTGGTGCAGCGCATCTATCAGTAGTACTTCTATGCAGATTTCTTTGATCTTCTTCATGAATCGACTGAACTCTTCGTCTTTCTAGGATGATATAAGCTTCTGAGGAAAAGGGATCATCTGATTTTGTGGGGCAGCTTGAAGAGTTTCTTCAATCTTCTTAGTAGCCTCTTCTCCATCCCTGTTTTGTGTCTGATTGGGTGGCAGGAGAGAGCGCTATTTCTCTAAGTCAAGCTCCTTCTGAGTGGTGATTTGGGGATCTCCCACAGTACGTCCGCTCCTCAGTTCAATGCAGTTGCAATGTTCCACTGGATTTAAATCTGGTTTCCCTGGGAATGTGCCCTGTGCTCTCGAGACCGACTGAGTTATCTGGCTATCTTACATTTTCTGGTGTTTTCAGAGTTTTTCAGCCTCTCTGAGTTAGTTGTTGGATCTCGTTTCTCATCTCCTTTTGCTCTGAGAGAGCTTCCTCAAGCATCTTTTCAATCCTGGACAGTTGTGAGGGCTGCTGTTGTTGATAGGTCTGTTGCCCAGATTGATGGCTTTGTTCCCTAGGCTAATAATTTTAATGTGTTGGTCCTTGATCCTAATTATTCTGGTATGAGAAATTGGGGTGATTCCTCCATCCAGGGTTGTATGTATTGGAGTACAGATTATTTTGCCTCTGATTGTAGCTGGTTATTGCATCACACTGCTCAAGTTGGTTCATCTGTGCCTGTATTGGTCCAAAAGGGTAAGTGTCTTGAGCGTGATCCGTACCTCTACAAGTGTCCCAAACACATGCTATTGCATTAGCTGTGTTGCCTCCCATTGCATCAAATTTCTTGGTCAGAGCGTCCAGCTTCGCAGACATCAGTGTAACTACATCTACGTCGAATTTCCCTGACGCTTTAATTGGATTCCCCGTACAAGAGCCACTGGATCTTTCAGATGCCTATTGATGGTGGTTCTGCGCCACATTTTCTGTGATCTCTTCGGCTTCATCGAGCCTTTTGTTCATCAGTGCTCCTCCTGCTGTAGAATCAAGAGATACCTTCGTGTGGTAATTTATCCCATTGTAGAAGGTGTGTAGGACCAACCATTTTTCAAGGCCATGATGGGAGCACTGTCTCAGCATATTCTTGAATCTGTCCCAAGCTTCAAATAATGATTCTGATTCTATCTGTTTGAAGCTGGCGATCAGGTTCCTCATGTGAGCGATTTTACTGGGTGGGTAGAACTTATCCAAAAACTTCTGCTCACACTGCTCCCAGGATGATATGCTGTTTGCTGGAAGAAAGTTCAACCACTGCTTGGCTCTATCCTTCAAAGAAAACCCAAAGAGAAGTAGTCTGACTAATTCTGGAGGAACACCATTTACCTTCATAGAGTCACAGATCTCGTAGAATAACTCTAGGTGGTGGTTTGGGTCCTCATGTGGTCCTCCTCCGAATTGATTTTGCCGGACCATTAGGATTACTACGGGCTTGATTTCAAAGTTGTGGGCTTCAATGGGTGGTCGGGTGATGTTGGACGGAACCCCTCGTGCATACGGTGCCGCGTAATCTTTCAGCAATTTGTCGGCCATTTCTGAGGATTCTCCCGCTGCTTGGAATGCCTTCTATAGATTTCTTCTCCTCTGAAAGTGTTGGGACTTTAGGACCGCAAAAATCACTTTTTGCGTTGTGAAAATCCAAAAGTCTTTCCACGGATCCGTGCGAAGATGTAAAAATTTACATGTACATGTTTCCTATCCTAGATCTACACTAGATCTACAAGAAAGTGAGTATACCTTTGAAGCGAAGCCCTTCACAATCCCGCAAGTCCAAGGTTCTTCGGATCTCAAGTGTGTTCAAACGTACACACCTCTAGTAGTATCCACACGAATAAGAATTGATTCTCAAACCACTCTAGATGGAGAAGAGAGCACCACAAGTGTGCTAGCACTCCCTAGGGCTCTCGGGTAGGATTGAAAAGGGTGAGAAAAGAGAGAACGTAAGAAGAAGCAATGAATCTCATACACTCCTCTAAGTACTCTCCTTGTGACTTTCACTCCACCCTATTTTCTTGGAACAAAACTCACCTTCACCTTGCTTTTGGAACTCACGGCCAACTCAAGAGATGAAGAAGCAAAACCAAGGAAGAAGATGCAACACAAAATTACATTCAATGTCAATGAATCTTGCATTCATATGGCCGACCACACATGGAATGCCAAGGGTCTATGACTCTTGACATTCCATGCCTCTTGCTCTCCTTTGAAGATGTGGAGATATGTGGCAAGAATGTATTTGTTGCCCATGCCATGTAGGATGAATCATCCTTCATGAAGTGGCATTTAGTCGAGTCAAACTTGATGTATCAACTTCCCATTTGGTCAAGTCAAACTTGACCACACATCTTCCTTGTTAAGTTAAATCCAATCCTTGATTCAAGTCAATTCCAATTTAATGAATCTCAATTCATTAATATAAATTGACTCAATGAATCAACTCTAAATTAGACTCATTCAACAATTGAATCCAATTGAGTCTAACTTAATAAGTCTAATTTGGATTACTCTTAATCCAATTTTGGTTCATCATATGAACCTAATCCAATTGGTTCATCATATGAACCTAATATCCATCCACTTGTTCTTTGTGTGTGACCCAATAGGTTCTTGTAACATTGGCAATATTTCTAAATCTTATTTAGAAACATAAACAAGGAGCGGCATCTAGCAATACATCATTTTTACCCAAGTTACAATAATGTTGAGATCCAACATCACCTTTGTGACTACTAATTGTGACACTCACAATATATGACAACGTCCTTCTATCCTTGACATCTAAATTGATCAAATTAGGTATAGACCGTTTCATACTCTAATCAATTTATATCTTGAACTCCAAGTAGACTCACTCTAATCAAATGAGCTCAATATCTCATATTGACTTATTTGGGCATGGCCATGCACTTAGTGGTCTCACTCTATCAAGAATCATGATATCACTCCCGTCATATAGGAGGGATAGATCCCATCTACATCACTCACATCCCTCCGCATAATTTGTTACATACCCAGTAATCGCCTTTATAGTCCACCCAGTTACGGGTGATGTTTCACGAAGCCAAAGTATGCAACTCCTTATGTAGGGAACCATGGTGACTTCAGGTCCAAGGATTTATAGTCATACTAATAGTCACATGAGAAAATATATGACACTCATATAACGATTCATGATACTTTCTCATGGCGGGTCATTCAGTATACATTCTCCAATGCATACCCATGTGTCAACTTGATATCTCTATATCCATGACTTGTGAGATCAAGTCATTGAGTTGACCTACATGCTAGTCTCAACACATTAACATTGTCCCTGAATGTTAATACTTAACTAAGAATGATTAAGAGTAGTGTTCTCTATATCATCTCACTATCGACTGATATAGATAAGAACCTTCTACTCAATGACATTATTATACTTAGTTATTTGACACTAATATAAGTAAGTATAATAACCATATAAAAATGTCTTTATAAGTATATAGGAATATGATACATCGAGTCCATTCAACAATAATCATATGATTGGCTTTAGGGCTCTAACTAACAATCTCCCACTAGCACTAGTACCAATCAGTGTAGGGTCTAATACCCAATGACCTAGTGTGACCATCATGCTTTCTCTGTGCCAAAGTCTTGGTCAAGGGATCAGTGACGTTAGCCTCTGTGAACTCTTCCATCTCACAGCACCCCCATTCAAACAATACACGAACCCAGACTGCGATCTATAATCATCCTGGTCAGTTGGGAAGTTAGCATCACTGTAACCCTTTACAGCTAGCTTACCATCGCCTCCAAATATCAAGAAATAGTGTTTAGTCCTTCTCAGGTACTTAAGAATATTCTTAACCGCTATCTAGTAACTCTCACCTAGATCTGACTGGTATCTGTTCGTCATGCTCAAAGCATACGAAACATCAGGACGAGTACATAGCATGGCGTACATGATAGACCCTATGGCTGAGGCATAAGGGATCTTATCCATGCGATCTCTCTCCTCTCTAGAAGAGGGACTTTGAGTCTTCGAAAGACTCACACCATGTGACATCGGCAGAAATCCTTTCTTGGAATCCTGCAAGGCAAACCGTAGTAATACCGTGTCAATATATGTACTTTGACTTAGGCCAAGCAATCTCTTAGATCTATCTCTATAGATCTTTATGCCTAGAATACAAGCTGCTTCACCTAAATCCTTCATTGAGAAACAATTTCCTAGCCAAGTCTTTACAGACTGTAGCAAAGGGATGTTATTTCCAATGAGTAGTATGTTATCCACATACAATACAAGGAAGACAACTGTGCTCCAAACAACCTTCTTGTATGTTAGTTAGAGCCCTAGAGCCAATCATTTGATGATTGTATGGACTCATGTATATCATATTCTTGAATATATATTAAGGCATTTGGTTTTTGGTTATTATGCTTATTTGTATTAGTGTAAGATAAAATAAGTATAGTAACGTCCTTGAGTAGAAGGTTCTTACCTATATCAATCGATTGGTTGAATCGATAGTGAGATGATATAGGGAACACTATTCTAAATCATTCCTAGTCGAGCATTAACATTCAGGGACAGTGTTAATACAATAAGACTAGCATGTAGGTCAGCTCGATGACTTGATCTCACAAGTCATGGATATAGAGATATCAAGCTGACACATGGGTATGCATTAGAGAATGTATACTGAATGACCCGCCATGAGAAAGTATCATGGATCGTTATATGAGTGTCATATACTTTCTCATGTGGCTATTAGTATGATTATTAGTCCTTAGACCTGAAGTCACCATGGATCCCTACATAAGGAGTTATGTACTTTGGTTTCGTCAAACGTCACCCGTAACTGGGTGGACTATAAAGGCGATTACTGGGTATATAACGAATTATGTAGAGGGATGTGAGTGATGTAGATGGGATCTATCCCTCCCATATGACAGGAGCGACATCGGTATTCTTGATTGAGTGAGACCACTAAGTGCATGGCCATGCCCAAATGAGTCAACATTAGATGTTGAGCTCATTTGATCGAGTGAGTCTACTTGGAGTTCAAGATTTAGATTGATTAGAGGATGACAGGTCTATGCCTCACATTGATCAATCTAGATGTCTAGGATAGAAGGACAATGTCACACATTGTGAGGAGTCACAATTAGTAGTCACAAGGTGATGTTGGATCTCAACATTTCTTGTAACTTGGGTATCAATGATGTATTGCTAGATGCCGCTCATTGCTTATGTTTCTAAAGGAGTTTAGAAACATTGTCAACGTTACAAGAACCTATTGTGTCACACACAAAGAACAAGTGGATGGAGGTTAGGTTCATATGATCAACCAATTGAATTAGGTTCATATGATGCACCAAAGATTGGATTCAAATTAGACTTATTGAGTTAGACTCAATTAGATTCAATTGTTGAATGAGTCTAATTTAAATTTGATTCATTGAGTCAATTTATATTAATGAATTGAGATTCATTAAATTGAAATTGACTTGAATCAAAAGTTGGATTGAACTCAACAAGGAAGACAATTGGTCAAGTTTGACTTGACCAAGTAGAAGTTGAAATATCAAGTTTGACTTGATGTATTGCCACATCATAAGGATGACTCATCCTTGCCACATCACATGCCACCTCATGGAGGTTACAACACCTCTCATTCCATTTAATGTGGCCGGCCACATTAAATGAGGGAGTTATGTGTGTGGCCGGCCACACTAAAGGATGAGTTGTTTTTCATTTAGTGTGTATTGATGTGTGATAATTGGATCATCTTCTTCCTAGTTTTCTTCCTCCTTCTTACTGCTGTTGCCGTGACTTCCATGGTGAGGAGAAGGTGGTTGAGTGAATCCAAGAGCAAAGGAAGAGTGAAGGTCACAAAGGAAGGATACTACTAGTGAGTGTATAAGATTTCCTTTTGTACCTTCTTCTTTTCTTCTTTTCAATCTCATTCGAGAGCTCTAGAAAGTGCTAGCACACTTGGGGATCTCTTCTCCATCCTTTGAGTGTGAGAGACAGTCCTTGTTCGTGTGGATATCATTGGAGGAGTGTCTACGTTGACACTCTCGAAATCCGGCGACATCTTGAACAAGCGGGAACGCGAAGGACTTCGCTACAAGGGTAATGATCTTAACTTTAGTGTAGATCTAAAGTTTTTACAAACTCGTACAAGAAAAGGTTTTCGAAAATTTTATTTACGAATCTTTGCACGAGATCCATGGCTTTGGGTGACTCGGGGTTTCCGCGACGCGAAAAAGCGGTTTTCACTGCCCGAAGAACCCAACAGTGGTATCAGAGCCACGTGCAAAGACTTGTATGAGTTCGTTTGTATTTTTATGAAAAATATACCTTCTATGATTTTCTGTAAAAATTGAGTTTTTAGAGTTTTTATGAGTAATTTTTCCGTAAAAGCGAAGCACAAGTGTCTCGACTACCGGAAAGTTTTCTTTTAAACGGCTTCGTTTTGCCCCAAATCCGTTTGGGACAGCGGGGTCGGGTGCCATTAGATCGCAAAGGAGCAACTCATGATGGTTAGATCGTGAGTAGGGGCATTGCTCCTAACCCCGCAAGGGAATTTGCTCCGCGATTGCACCCGAAATCGCTAGGAAGAATTTTCCGAAACGGCAATGTCTCGACCCAAATCATTTTGGGACAGCGGGTTTAGGCGCTGTTGGATCCCAAAGGAACCCTCGTGATGGTTAGATCGCAGGTAGGGGCGCTGCCCCTGGGCCCCGCAAGGGGATCCGTTCCGCGATTGCGCCCGAAACCGCCGGAAATTTTACTTATAAAAATTGTAAAAATTATTTTTAAAATTACAGAAAAATTATAAAAATATATAATTTTGAATTATATATTAATTTATGATAGTCATGGCCCAAATACCCAATAAGATTGGATTTGTGTTGAAATTCATAATACGGCCTGCGTGCCGTCATATGATTATGTGTGCTGTATTTTTATTTTTTCCACGACCTGCGCGTCGTGCCTTTCTCTTATTCTGGTTGTAAATTAGATTTAGACTCGAATGTAACTCGAGTTTCAAATTGTAATGTACAAATTGGAGCGGTGGAGGGTCCACACGAGACGGAGTTCCGAGGCGGGCACGAGCAACACAAGGTGGTCAAAGGGAGGAGCTTGGAGAAGCTGTTGACCCTAGGTTGACCAATCGATCTTCTCATTGGCTTGAGAAGATCGTAGTAGGGGCATGACTAAATCACAAATAGATTAATTAATTAATTGTTATGTATCTGATGCATGTTTAATAATTAATTAATTAATTAGTGCCTTAACGATTAGATTAGATCTAAGTCGTGCACATAATGCACCTTTGCGATTAGATTAGATCTAAGTCATGCACAAGATGCATCCTTTTTCGATTAGATTAGATCTCGATCGAACCAACTCTAAATGCCTAACCGTGCCGTGATACCTATCACTACCTCGATCACATGTATTGTTGAATCTGCCAAAGTAGAGCAATACATATTATCTTGGTAGGGTACGGAGGGACAATCTTGGTCCCGCCTATCAACGCATGGGTGAATACAAACTCAATTAGATTGAGTATTCCTAGTTACTCGGTTGGATCAAGTCAACTATAGGCATTATTCCAACAGTTGGAAAAGATAGGTCAAAATCACATCTATATTAACTCTCGGGCGTATTAGCCAAAGCTAACTCGAGTTTTAATATAAATGCAGATATTGATTCTATAAACAAGAGTTGCATAGAGATGTAATTGATAATTGTTACCTACCGATCATACTAAGCCTTGGGCGTATTAGCCAAAGCTAACTCAAGGGTTAGTATGATGTGGATCTTGTCCCACATGAATTATAGTATTTAGTGGGAGCATCTTTTAATTAAAGGCCTGATTAAATGATTTTTTAAAGAATATGATATTTATTTCTGCATTTATTTCTGTTGTAGAATATCCATGACGTCGAATACGAACACTTTCTCTCTGCGATCTGTCCTTAAGAAGGACAAGCTCAACGGAGCAAATTTCCTGGACTGGTACAGGAACCTGAGAATAGTTCTCACTCAGGAACGTAAACTGTACGTTCTGCCTCCTGCCACTGCCACGCGAGCTGACCGGGATGCTTACAAGAAGCATCAAGATGACGCATTAGATGTGTCCTGTCTAATGCTCGCAACCATGAACTCTGAGCTTCAGAAGAAACATGAGTTGATGGGTGCTTACGATATGGTTGCACATCTTCGTTAACTATATCAAGGAAAAGCAGGGCACTGGAAGAGGAACTTCACAAGACACCTGGAAGATCTTAACAAGAAGAGAAATAAGATTTCTACTTCAGGTATAAATGTTATAGAAGTCAACCTTTCTATTTCTTCGTCGTGGGTATTAGATACCGGAAGTGCTTCGCACATTTGTACTAAATGTACAAGCACTGAGAAATAGCAGAGCATTGACAAAGGGCGAGATAGACCTACGAGTAGGCAATGGAGCACGGGTTGATGCTGTTGCTGTAGGGACTTATTTTCTATCTCTGCCCTCTGGGCTTATACTAG
The DNA here is from genome assembly GCF_018446385.1 of Zingiber officinale. NCBI lineage: Eukaryota > Viridiplantae > Streptophyta > Magnoliopsida > Zingiberales > Zingiberaceae > Zingiber > Zingiber officinale. Next base: position 44,650,883 of record NC_056007.1, on the reverse strand, counting down.
AGTTAGACGATTGTTGTTATGTGCCTGCATTGACTAAGAACATTATATCAGTTTCTTGTTTGGACAAGAAAGGATTCTCGTTTATAATAAAGAACAAATGTTGTTCTGTCTATTTAAACGATATGTTCTATTGTAGTGCACCTCTGATGAATGGACTCTATATTCTAGACCTTGAGAGCTCTATCTATAACGTTAGTACCAAGAGGTTTAAATCGAACGATATGAACCACACCTATCTCTGGCACTGTCGCTTAGGTCATATAAATGACAAGCGCTTATCCCAGCTCCATAAGGATGGTTTGCTGGACTCATTTGATTTAGAATCATATGAGATATGCGAGTCATGCCTACGAGGAAAGATGACCAAGACCCCCTTTAGTGGGCATAGCGAGAGAGCAACTGATTTGTTAGGACTTATACATAGTGATGTATGTGGCCCTTTCAATATTGCTGCTAGAGGCAGTTATAGATACTTCATCACATTTACTGATGACTTCAGTAGATATGGTTATGTGTACTTGATGACACATAAGTCTGAATCCTTTGAAAAGTTCAAAGAATTCAAGAATGAAGTACAGAACCAGCTTGGCAAGAGTATTAAGATACTTCGATCAGATCGAGGGGGAGAATACCTTAGCCATGAGTTTCGTGACTACCTAGCTGAGTGTGGGATTCTATCCCAACTCACTCCTCCTGGAACACCACAGTGGAATAGTGTATCCGAAAGGAGGAATCGTACCCTATTAGATATGGTACGATCTATGATGAGTCACACAGATCTTCCGACATATCTATTGGGATATGCTCTTGACACGGCAGCTTTCATTCTCAACCGAGTTCCATCCAAGGCTGTGATAAAAACACCATATAGGATATTGACTGGGAGAGATGCCCAGGTGTCTTTCATGAGGATTTGGGGCTGTGAGGCTTACGTACGACGTCAAGTCTCAGACAAATTAGGACCCAAATCTGACAAGTGCTATTTCATCGGATATCCCAAGGAAACTAAGGGATATTACTTCTACATTCCCAGTCAGCACAAGGTAGTTGTGGCAAAGACTGGGGCCTTTCTAGAAAGGGACTTTGTTTCTAGAAAGACTAATGGGAGCGCGTTAGATCTTGAAGAAGTTCAAGATGCGAACAATAGCACTGATGCCTCGATGGAAGTTGAACTGGAACCACAAAATATTGTGGATGATGTTGTTCCACAAAGAGTTGAGGAACAACAACCATTTCAAGTAGACATACCTCTTCGCAGGTCTGATAGGGTACGTCGTCAGCCTGAGAGATACTCATTTCTCTTGTCTAACCATGATGACGTTGTGCTCATAGAGGATGAGCCTACCACCTATCAGGAAACTGTGATAAGACCAGATTCCGAGAAATGGCTAGAAGCCATGAGATCGGAAATGGATTCCATGTACACCAACCAAGTATGGACTTTGGTTGATCCACCTGAAGGGATAAAACCCATTGGGTGTAAGTGGGTCTTTAAGAGAAAGACTGACATGGATGGACTTATCTATAAGGGTCGCTTGGTAGCTTAAGGTTTCAAGCAAATTCATGGTATTGACTATGATGAAACCTTTTCTCCAGTAGCGATGTTTAAGTCTATTCGGATCATGCATGCTATTGCAGCCTACCATGACTATGAGATATGGAAGATAGATGTCAAAACCGCGTTTCTGAATGGAAACCTACTCAAGGATGTGTACATGATACAACCTGAGGGTTTTGTAGATCCACAGCATACTAGCAGAGTATGCATTTATGGACTAAAGCAAGCTTCTCGGAGCTGGAATCTTCGATTCGATGATGCAATCAAATAGTTTGGTTTCATCAAGAACGAAGATGAGTCTTGTTTCTACAAGAAGGTTGTAGGGGATATAGTTGTCTTCCTCATATTGTATGTGGATGACATACTACTCATTGGGAAGGACATCCCTATGCTTCAGTCTGTCAAGACCTGGCTAGGGAGTTGCTTCTCAATGAAGGACTTAGGTGAGGCATCCCGCATTCTAGGGATACAGATCTATAGAGAAAGATCTAAGAGATTGCTTGGCCTAAGTCAGAGTACATACATTGACAAGGTACTCCTACGGTTTGCCATGCAGAACTCCAAGAAGGGATTTCTGCCGATGTCACATGGCGTGAGTCTTTCGAAGACTCAAGGTCCCTCTTCTACAGAGGAGAGAGACCGCATGGATCAGATCCCTTATGCCTCACCCATAGGATCGATCATGTACGCCATGCTATGTACTCGACCTGATGTCTCGTATGCTTTGAGCATGATGAGTAGATACCAGTCAGATCCAGGTGAAAGTCACTGGATAGCGGTCAAGAATATTCTTAAGTACTTAAAAAGGACTAAAGAATATTTCTTGATATATGGAGGCAATGATGAGCTAACTGTAAAGGGTTACAGTGATGCCAGCTTCCAGACCGATCAGGATGATTACCGATCGCAGTCAGGGTTCGTGTTTTGCTTAAATGGTGGTGCTGTGAGCTGGAAGAGTTCAAGACGATGGTGATTCTACAATGAGAGTATATTGTCGCATCGAAAGGAGACAGCTTGGATCAGTAAGTTCGAACTTGGGTGGTTCCTAGCATCGCTGCCAATGAGCTCTATTGTGACAACAATGGAGCTATAGCACAGGCGAAGGAACCTCGCTCACACCAGCGGACCAAGCACATACTACGGCGCTTCCATCTCATTCGAGAGATTATCGATAGAGGAGATGTGAAGATTTGCAGAGTACCTACAGAGGCTAACATCGCAGATCCCTTGACCAAGGCTTTGGCACAGAGAAAGCATGATGGTCACACTAGGTCATTAGGCCTTAGAGCTTATACTGATTGGCACTAGTGCTAGTGGGAGATTGTTAGTTAGAGCCCTAGAGCCAATCATTTGATGATTGTATGGACTCATGTATATCATATTCTTGAATATATATTAAGGCATTTGGTTTTTGGTTATTATGCTTATTTGTATTAGTGTCAGATAAAATAAGTATAGTAACGTCCTTGAGTAGAAGGTTCTTACCTATATTAATCGATTGGTTGAATCGATAGTGAGATGATATAGGGAACACTATTCTAAATCATTCCTAGTCGAGTATTAACATTCAGGGACAGTGTTAATAAAATAAGACTAGCATGTAGGTCAGCTCGATGACTTGATCTCACAAGTCATGGATATAGAGATATCAAGCTGACACATGGGTATGCATTAGAGAATGTATACTGAATGACCCGCCATGAGAAAGTATCATGGATCGTTATATGAGCGTCATATACCTTCTCATGTGGCTATTAGTATGACTATTAGTCCTTAGACCTGAAGTCACCATGGATCCCTACATAAGGAGTTATGTACATTGGTTTCGTCAAACGTCACCCGTAACTGGGTGGACTATAAAGGCGATTACTGGGTATATAACGAATTATGTAGAGGGATGTGAGTGATGTAGATGGGATCTATCCCTCCCATATGACGGGAGCGACATCGGTATTCTTGATAGAGTGAGACCACTAAGTGCATGGCCATGCCCAAATGAGTCAACATTAGATGTTGAGCTCATTTGATCGAGTGAGTCTACTTGGAGTTCAAGATTTAGATTGATTAGAGGATGACACGGTCTATGCCTCACATTGATCAATCTAGATGTCTAGGATAGAAGGACAATGTCACATATTGTGAGGAGTCACAATTAGTAGTCACAAGGTGATGTTGGATCTAAACATTTCTTGTAACTTGGGTAGCAATGATGTATTGCTAGATGTCGCTCATTGCTTATGTTTCTAAAGGAGTTTAGAAACATTGCCAACGTTACAAGAACCTATTGGGTCACACACAAAGAACAAGTGGATGGAGGTTTGGTTCATATGATGAACCAATTGAATTAGGTTCATATGATGCACCAAAGATTGGATTCAAATTAGACTTATTGAGTTAGACTCAATTAGATTCAATTGTTGAATGAGTCTAATTTAAATTTGATTTGTTGAGTCAATTTATATTAATGAATTGAGATTCATTAAATTGAAATTGACTTGAATCAAAGGTTGGATTGAACTCAACAAGGAAGACAATTGGTCAAGTTTGACTTGACCAAGTAGAAGTTGAAATATCAAGTTTGACTTGAGGTATTGCCACATCATAAGGATGACTCATCCTTGCCACATCACATGCCACCTCATGGAGGTTACAACACCTCTCATTCCATTTAATGTGGCCGGCCACATTAAATGAGGGAGTTATGTGTGTGGCTGGCCACACTAAAGGATGAGTTGTTTTTCATTTAGTGTGTATTGATGTGTGATAATTGGATCATCTTCTTCCAAGTTTTCTTCCTCCTTCTTGCTGCTATTGCCGTGACTTCCATGGTGAGGATAAGGTGGTTGAGTGAATCCAAGAGCAAAGGAAGAGTGAAGGTCACAAAGGAAGGATACTACTAGTGAGTGTATAAGATTTCCTTTTGTACCTTCTTCTTTTCTTCTTTTCAATCCCATTCGAGAGCTCTAGAAAGTGCTAGCACACTTGGGGCTCTCTTCTCCATCCTTTGAGTGTGAGAGACATTCCTTGTTCGTGTGGATATCATTGGAGGAGTGTCTACGTTGACACTCTCGAGATCCGGCGACATCTTGGACAAGCGGGAACGCGAAGGGCTTTGCTACAAGGGTAATGATCTTAACTTTAGTGTAGATCTAAAGTTTTTACAAACTCGTACAAGAAAAGGTTTTCGAAAATTTTATTTACGAATCTTTGCACGAGATCCATGTCTTTGGGTGACTCGGGGTTTCCGCGATGCGAAAATGCAGTTTTCGCGGCCCGAAGAACCCAACATTGTAGACATAGGGTTCATCTTCATTCTTGATGAAATCAAACTGTTTGATCACATCATCGCATCGAAGATTCCAGCTCCGAGAAGCTTGCTTTAGTCCATAAATGGACTTATGCAGCTTGCATACTCTGCCAGTACACTGTGAATCTACAAAACTCTCAGGTTGTGTCATGTACACACCCTCGAACAAGTTTCCATTCAGAAACGCGGTTTTGACATTCATCTGCCAGATCTCATAATCATGGTATGCTGCAATAGCAAGCATGATCTGAATGGACTTAAACATCGCTACTGGAGAAAAAGTTTCATCATAGTCAATACCATGAATTTGGTTTAAAGATTTAGCTATCAGACAACCCTTATATATAAGTCCATCCATGTCAATCTTTCTCTTAAAGACCCACTTACACCCAATGGGTTTGACCCCTTCAGGTGGATCAACCAAAGTCCATACTTGGTTGGTGTACATGGATTCAATCTCGGATCTCATGGCCTCTAGCCATTTCTCAGAATTTGGGCTGATCACAGCTTCCTGATAGGAGGTAGGCTCATTCTCAATGAGCATAACGTCATCATGGTCAGACAAGAGAAATGAGTATCTCTCAGCCTGATGACGTACCTTATCATACCTACGAAGATGTATGTCTACTTGAACTGGTTGTTGTTCCTCAACTCCTTGTGGAACAATCTCATCATCCACAACTCTTTGTGGCTCTAGTTCAACTTCCATCAAGGCTTCAGTGCTATGGTCCATATCTTGAACTTCTTCAAGATTGAACATACTCCCACTAATTTTCCTAGAAACAAAGTCTCTTTCTAGAAATACCTCAGTCTACTTTGTTTTGACTGGGAATGTAGAAGAAATATCCCTTTGTTTTCTTGGGATATCCTATGAAATAGCACTTATCGGATTTGGGTCCTAGTTTGTCCGAGACTTGACGTCGAACGTAAGCCTCACAATCCCAAATCCTCATAAAAGACACTTGGGCATCTCTCCCAGTTCATATCCTATATGGTGTCTTTATCACAGCCTTGGATGGAACACGGTTAAGTATAAAGGCTGCTATGTCTAGAGCATAGCCCCAAAGAGATATAGGAAGATCTGTGTGACTCATCATAAATCACACTATATCTAAAAAAGTACGATTCCTCCTTTCAGATACACCATTCCACTGTGGTGTTCCAGGAGGAGTGAGTTGAGATAGAATCTCACACTCAGCTAGATAGTCACGAAACTCATGGGTAAGGTATTCTCCACCTCGATCTGATCGAAGTATCTTAATACTCTTGCCAAGCTAGTTTTGTACTTCATTCTTGAATTCTTTGAACTTTTCAAAGGATTCTGACTTATGTGTCATCATATTCACATAACCATATCTACTGAAATCATCAGTAAATGTAATGAAGTACCTATAACCACCCCTAGCAGCGACATTGAAAGGTTCACATACATCACTATGTATAAGTCCTAACAAGTCAGTCGCTCTCTCGCTGTGTCCACTAAAGGGAGTCTTGGTTATCTTGCCCAGTAGGTATGACTCGCATGTCTCATATGATTCAAAATCAAATGAGTCCAGCAAACCATCTTTATGGAGCTAGGATAAGCGTTTGTCATTTATATGACCTAAGCGACAATGTCAGAGATAGGTTAGGTTCATTTCATTTGATTTGAACCTTTTGATATTTATGTTATAGATGAGGTTCTCTAAGTCTAGAATATAGACTCCATTCATCGGAGGTGTACTACAGTAGAACGTATCTTTTAAATAAACAGAATAACATTTGTTCTTTATTATAAAATAAAAGCCTTTCTTGTCCAAACAAGAGACTGAAATGATGTTCTTTGGTTGAGCAGACACATAACAACATTCATCTAATTCTAGTACAAGCCCAGAGGGTAGAGATAGATAGTAAGTTCTTACAGAAACAACAACAACCCGTGCTCCATTGCCTACTCGTAGGTCCACCTCACCCTTCGTCAATGCCCTGCTATTTCTCAGCGCCTCCACATTAGTACAAATGTGAGAAGCACATTAGTACAAATGTGAGAAGCCGGTATCCAATACTCATGATGCAAAAATAGATAGATTGACTTCTATAACATATATACCTGAAGTAGAAGTCTCACTTCTCTTCTTCTTAAGATCTTCTAGATATTCTTTGCAGTTCCTCTTCCAGTGCCCGGTCTGACCGCAGTGGAAGTAGGTAGCATCCTTGGCAACCCCTCCTTTAGGTTTCAGTGCCTTGCCTTTGGCCTTGGCTTGGGACTTTCCCTTACCTTTAGGCTTGCCCTTGCCTTTATGCCTTTGCACCATCAAAATGGAGTTGGGCTTAACCTTCTTAAGGTTGAGCTCAGCAGTTCTCAACATGCTTAGCAGATCGGGCAGTGGCTTATCAATTTCGTTCATGTTGTAATTCATGACAAATTGACTGTAGCTCTCTATCAAGGATTGCAAGATTAAGTCGGTGGCCATCTCTTGCCCAAGTGGGAATCCCAACCTCTGTAGGTTTTCTATGTACCCAATCATCTTGAGTACATATGGTCCTACGAGAGTCCCATCTTGCATCTTGCACTGAAACAATGCCTTGGAGATCTCGAAACTCTCGTGCCTTGCTTGTCCTTGATATAGTTGACGAAGATGTTCAACCATATCATAAGCTGACATCAACTCATGCTGCTTCTGAGGCTCAGAGTTCATGGTTGTGAGCATGAGGCATGACACATCTAATGCATCATCTTGATACTTCTTGTAAGCATCTCGGTCAGCTCGCGTTGCAGTGGCAAGAGGTGACTCCAGAATGGGTTGCTCCAGGACGTACAGTTTTCTCTCTTGAGTGAGAACAATTCTCATATTCCTGTACCAGTCCAGGAAATTAGCTCTATTGAGCTTGTCCTTGTCAAGGACAGAACACAGGGAGAAGGTGTTCGTGTTTGTCGACATGGAAATCTATAACAGAAATAATGCAGAAAATAAATATCATATTCCACTAATCATTTAATTAGGCCTTTAATTAAATGATGCTCCCACTGAATTATAGAATTTTTGTAGAATCAAGTCATGGATGTGGTCAAACCACACTTACTAGATTCTAACCAATTAGCTATAATTCTTGCGGGACAAGATCCACATCATACTACGCCTTGAGTTAGCTTTGGCTAAATCGCCCAAGACTTAGTATGATCGGTAGATAACTAATTATCAATTACATCTCTATACAACTCTTGTTTATAGGATAAAAAATCTCATTTACATTAAAACTTGAGTTAGCATTGGCTAAATCGCCCAAGATTTAGAATAAATATGATTTTTATCCTATCGTCCAACCGTTGGAAAATGCCTATAGTTATACCCGGTCCAATTGAGTTAACTAGTTATACTCATTATAATTGAGTTTGTACTCACCCAAGCCTTGATAGGCGGGATCAAGATTGTCCCTCCGCACCCTACCAAGATAATATACGTTGCTCTACTTTGGCAGATTCAACAACAATAAATGATCGAGGTAGTGATGGGTATCAAGACTTGGTAGGCATATCGAGTTGACTTGATTAAGATCTAATCTAATCGTGGATTCATATCTTATACGCATCAAGGCACTAATTATCCTATTCCAGCATGCATCACATACACACAAGCAATGAATAATTAAATTTTGATTAGGTCATGACCCTACTACGATCTTCTCAAGCCAATGAGAAGATCGAACGAACAACCTAGGGTCAACAGCTTCTCCAAGCTCCTCCCTTTGACCGCCATGTGTTGCTCGCACCCTCCTCGTAACTCCTTCATGAGTGGACCTTCCACCGCTTCATTTTTGTACATTACAAATATGAAACTCGAGTTACATTCAAGTCTAAAACTATTTTACAATAGGAATATAAAAAGAGAGGTACGACGTGCAGGTCGCATATAACAAGTACAACACGCACAACACACAAAAATGGCACGCAGGCCATATTATGAATTACAACACACTTTGTCCAATCAAATTGGGTTTTTGGGCCATGACCATCAGAAAATCATACATAATTCTAAATTATGTATTTTCCATAAATTTCTATAATTTTACTACTTTTTTACAATTTTATGAGTTACAATTTCCCGGCGATCCTGTTTAGCGATTTTGGAGCGCGATCGCGGGACAATGCCCCTTGCGGGGTTAGAGGCAGCGCCCCTTCTCGCGAAATGAGTCTCACGAGTGTCCTATTACAATTTTACAGCACCTTAAGCTGCTGTCCCAAAACAATTTGGGTGAGACCTTGCCGTTTCGGAAAGTTTTTCTCGGTAGTCGAAGCCTACGAGTGTCCAAGCAAAAATAAACATGTACACGCCTACAGATCTGATATTTTTCATAAAAATACAAAATAAACATGTACACGCTTCGCACGTGGCTCTGATACCACTGTTGAGACTTTTGGGCCGTAAAAATCGCTTTTTGCGTTGCGGAATCCCCGAAGTCTTGCCACGGATCCGTGCAAAGATATAAAAATTTACATGTACACGTTTCCTATCCTAGTTCTACACTAGATCTACAAGAAAGTGAGTATACCTTTGAAGTGAAGCCCTTCGCAATCCCGCAAGTCCAAGGTTCTTCGGATCTCAAGTGTGTTAAAACGTACACACCTCTAGTAGTATCCACACGAACAAGAAGTGATTCTCAAACCACTCTAGATGGAGAAGAGAGCACCACAAGTGTGCTAGCACTCCCTAGGGATCTCGGGTAGGATTGAAAAGGGTGAGAAAAGATATAACGTAAGAAGAAGCAATGAATCTCATACACTACTCTAAGTACTCTCCTTGTGACTTTCACTCCACCCTATTTTCTTGGAACTAAACTCACCTTCACCTTGCTTTTGGAACTCACGGCCAACTCAAGAGAAGGATGAAGAAGCAAAACCAAGGAAGAAGATGCAACTCAAAATTACATTCAATGTCAATGAATCTTGCATTCATATGGTCGGCCACACATGGAATGCCAAGGGTCTATGACTCTTGGCATTCCATGCCTCTTGCTCTCCATTGATGATGTGGAGATGATGTGGCAAGAATGTATTTGTTGCCCATGCCATGTAGGATGAATCATCCTTCATGAAGTGGCATTTAGTCAAGTCAAACTTGATGTTTCAACTTCCCATTTGGTTAAGTCAAACTTGACCACACATCTTCCTTGTTGAGTTAAATCCAATCCTTGATTCAAGTCAATTTCAATTTAATGAATCTCAATTCATTAATATAAATTGACTCAATGAATCAACTCTAAATTAGACTCATTCAACAATTGAATCCAATTGAGTCTAACTCAATAAGTCTAATTTGGATTACTCTTAATCCAATTTTGGTTCATCATATGAACCTAATCTCCATCCACTTGTTCTTTGTGTGTGACCCAATAGGTTCTTGTAACGTTGGCAATGTTTCTAAATCTTATTTAGAAACATAAACAATGAGCAACATCTAGCAATACATCATTGCTACCCAAGTTATAAGAATGTTGAGATCCAACATCACCTTTGTGACTACTAATTGTGACACTCACAATATATGACAGTGTCCTTCTATACTTGACATCTAAATTTATCAAATGAGGCATAGATCGTGTCGTCCTCTAATCAATTTATATCTTGAACTCCAAGTAGACTCACTCTAATTAAATGAGCTCAATATCTCATATTGACTCATTTGGGCATGGTCATGCACTTAGTGGTCTCATCTATCAAGAATCATGATATCACTCCCGTCATATAGGAGGGATAGATCCCATCTACATCACTCACATCCCTCTGCATAATTTGTTACATACCCAGTTGTTAGTTAGAGCCCTAGAGCCAATCATATGATGATTGTTGTATGGACTCATTGTATCATATTCCTATGTATATAAAGGCATTTATTTTGGTTATTATACTTACTTGTATTGGTGTCAAATAACTAAGTATAATAGCATCCTTGAGTAAAGGTTCTTATCTATATCAATTGATTGGTTGAATCGATAGTGAGATGATATAGAGAACACTACTCTGAATCATTCCTAGTCAAGTATTAGCATTCAGGGACAATGTTAATGCGACGAGACTAGCATGTAGGTCAACTCGATGACTTGATCTCACAAGTCATGGATATAGAGATATCAAGTTGACACATGGATATGCATTGGAGAATGTATACTGAATGACCCACCATGAGAAAGTATCATGGATCGTTATATGAGTGTCATATACTTTCTCATGTGGCTACTAGTGTGACTATTAGTCCTTGGACCTGAAGTCACCATGGTTCCCTACATAAGGAGTTGCATACTTTGGCTTCGTGAAACGTCACCCATAACTGGGTGGACTATAAAGGCGATTACTGGGTTTGTAACAAATTATGCGGAGGGATGTGAGTGATGTAGATGGGATCTATCCCTCCTATATAACGGGAGTGACATCGTTATTCCTTATAGAGTGAGACCACTAAGTGCATGGTCATGCCCAAATGAGTCAATATGGGATATTGAGCTCATTTGACTATAGTGAGTCTTCTTGGAGTTCAAGATTTAGATTGATCAGAGGATGACACCGTCTATGCATCCAATTAATCAATCTAGATGTCAAGGATAGAAGGATATTGTCATATATTGTGAAGAGTCACAATTAGTAGTCATAAGGTGATGTTGGATCTCAACATTCTTGTAACTTGGGTAGTAATGATGTGTTGATAGATACCGCTCATTACTTATGCTTCTAAATGAGTTTAGGAGCATTGCCAACGTTACAAGAACTTATAGGGTCACACACAAAGGGCAATTAGATGGAGATTATGTTCATTTGATGTACCTAGAGGATTAGGTTCATGTGATGAACCAAATTGGATTAAAACAAATCCAAATTGAACTAATTGAGTTGGACTCGATTTGGTTCATGTGTTCAATGGATCTAATTTAGATTATGTTTCATTGAATCAATTTAATCAATGAATAGAGATTCATTATATTAAATTGATTTGAATCAAATGGTTGGATTTGATCAACCATGGGAGAATTTAAGTTAAGTTTGACTTGACTTGAGAGGGAAGATGAAAGGTCAAGTTTGACTTGACCATTGTCACCTCATTTGTGAGTTGGCATTAAGTGGGCCAATCATGATGTTCTACATCATCAAGGTTAGCACAAGTGTGTGCCACCTCATGAGGGAGATCAAGAGTTGTGACTCTTTGTATTCCATGGAGTTTAAAAACCCCTCTTGAAGTGGCCGGCCACTTTAAGTGGTGTTCAATGTTTTGTGTGCTCATTCACTCCTTCTTCTTCCTCCTCTCATCTTCTTCTCTCCCTCTCCTCCACCTTGTCCAAAACCTTCAAAAATACTAGCACACTCTAAGGTTTCTTCTCCATTTTTGCTCATGTGGATACACATAGATGGGTGTTCACTTGACACCCTTGAGATCCGGCAAATTTTGGATGAGCGGGATAAGCGAAGGGCTTCGCATCAAAGGTATAACTTCTCTACCATGTAGATCTAGTGTAGATCTAGGATTAGAAAACATGTACACGAAAATTTTAATCTTCGCATGGATCTAGTGGCATGGAACTTCGGGGTTTTCGCAACGTAAAAAGCGGTTTTTGTGGCCCAAAAGTCCCAACACCAGTAATCGCCTTTATAGTCCACCCAGTTACGGGTGACGTTTGACGAAGCCAAAGTATGCAACTCCTTATGTAGGGAACCATGGTGACTTTAGGTCCAAGGATTCATAGTCATACTAATAGTCACATGAGAAAGTATATGACACTCATATAATGATCCATGATACTTTCTCATGGCGGGTCATTCAGTATACATTCTCCAATGCATACCCATGTGTCAACTTGATATCTCTATATCTATGACTTGTGAGATCAAGTCATTGAGTTGACCTACATACTAGTCTCAGCGCATTAACATTGTCCCTGAATGTTAATACTTGACTAGGAATGATTAAGAGTAGTGTTCTCTATATCATCTCACTATCGATTCAACCAATCGATTGATATAGATAAGAACCTTCTACTCAAGGATGCTATTATACTTAGTTATTTGATACCAAGACAAGTAAGTATAATAACCATATAGAAATTCCTTTATAAGTATATAGGAATATGATACATCGAGTTTATACAACAATCTTCATATGATTGGCTCTAGGGCTCTAACTAACAGAAAGGTCCTGCCAATCTCTGGATCAAAGGGTAGTAGCTTTCCTAAAAGGTTAGCTCTACGCATGCAATAATAAGATATGAAATATGATAGTGGAATAGAAAATAACAAAAGGGAAGAAATGAATGCAAAAACTAAGAAAGGAAGAGAAAGCGAAAGCCTAGTCTAATCCAATATGATTTTGCTAATGTTATCGACGCAACCCCCGGAAATGGCGCCAAAAACTTGTTACGCAACCATAAGTGCACGGTTTCGTCATTAGTAATAAAAATATTGATCCCACAGGGGCAGGTTAGAAGCACTAGCAATCATTCACTAAGGGTTAGCTAGACTACCAAGGGTTGTGAATAACTTAGGGAAGAAAGGTCGGGGAGAAAAGTCGACAGCGGGTGAGTCGAAGTGTCATGGTTATGAGGAGTTCTAGCAGGTCGGTTTCATTGTGGTGGTATTGATGTGTCATGCTTTATCCTACACTCACTGTCCTTTATCATGCAATTGCTGGTAACTAAAGCGGCTATCCTTAAGTACCAGAGTAAAGAAGGACCCTAAGAAGTCCTATCACAGTTTACTCCTATCACTAAGGCACCTTGGTAAATCTTGAGGACACAACTCTAACTGGTAAGTTAAGGATAGCGGTGAAGGATTAGGTTTGGTCTCTTACTTCCTTGATAAGAATTTGCCTCTCCTTTCAAGGAAGTATCGTAGACGTCCGTGAACGGGTTACCCCCTGTCACTAGGGCCCCTCGGGTATACGATCTAGGAATAATCCCTCTACGAGGTTAACAAGTTCTACTCAATCAAGCAACATGCAATTAAAACAAAGCATAAAAGATCATCCAACAAGTGTAAGTACAATACAAGTTTCACATCAAACTGAGCCACAACTACTCCCTAATCCTAGAACAAAGGATCTACTCCATAAGTGTCGGAGAAGTACCCAAAGGCATAACGTATATAAATATACAATCTTCAGATATGGAGAAAGAAGGAGAGAATATGCTTATCTTATGTCGACGAGTGGCCTTCGGGTCCAATCCTCTACTTTTGGAGTCGATGCGGTGGTGGAAGATCGCTGGACGGAGATCCAAGACAGTGTGGGATGGCTCCAAGATGTTTCTCCAACTGTCGGTTCACTTCCAGGCCCCCCCCCCCCCCCCCCCCCCTCAAGAAAAAGGGTTAAAACCCTTATATAGACTAGGGTTCGATCACGGCGGCACGACCATGCCAAGATGGCACGGCCGTGTTCATTTCCTCCTCTGATGGTGCTGCACAGCCGTGCCAATTGGCACGGCCATGTGGTGTCTGGCCTCGGTCCCTACCGCACGACCGTGCAAGGATGCACGGCTGTGCACTTCCTGGTTTCGATCTCGAGGTGGCACGGCCGTGCAAGGTTGCACGACAGTGTGTTGAACTGCTTCGGTCTCGACCGCACGGCCGTGGAGGGATTGCATGGCCGTGCACTGTTCCCCTTCTGTCTGGTCACACGGTCGTGCCAAGAGTGCACGGACGTGTTCTTCAGCTTGTTCCGGTGCATTGATAATCATCGTTTTCGCTCCGAAAGTTGTCCCTGTCAACACAAACCCAAACAAAGAGAAAATATCTGAACAAAAGAGTATACATAATGAATACAAGATGAAAGAGGCAATCATGCAATGAATATATATGCATAAAGTACATGAATGTGCACTAAAACATACGTAAATGATCATAATATTTGCGCACATCAGAGGCCATAATAGTTGAAAATTTATTTTCATATTTATTGCCTTTATATGTTGTGTTTGTGTGCTTGTCTGCTTGTGTGATGTGTGTGCATGTTAAAATTCCTCGATTTTAAATAATTAAGTGGGAGAGGAATTATTTAAATAAATTCCACTGTCTCCATTACTAGTTGTAAGTGATGCAATCAAACTTGCGCGTTGGCTTTAAGTGTCTTCCTCCACATCGGATGAGTTAGTTTGCAGATCACTAGATCAAACTTCCTTTATGGAGGATTATAGGAAACTAATTAGGTATGTGTGATCTTCTCTATCTGAAGGGGCACAGTCCTAATTAATGGACTAAGCATCAAGTAATGGTATACACTTAGGCGCATTTAATAGTATCCTCCCCATCGGAGTCACCACTATTATTTGTGTGACCGAAGACAAACCAACTATTAATTTTATTTGTCATAAAATTAAGTTGACAAGATAATAAAAGTAATGGGTAAAACCTCCTCTTACAATTGTTTAAATTAGTATACATTCACACTATCGTGAAATACAAAATTCATGGTGTTTTGAGGTGTTGGTGAATTTAAATTATATTATTTGAGGAATCAATATTATTTAAATTCTAAAGTTTTGACCAAGTATTTTATTTTGTGATTCTCAGGATTTCAAAATGGCTTTCAATCCTCTCACTGTTATTTTAAAAGTAAACAAACTTACAGGTCCCAATTATATTAATTGGAAACGAAACTTGGACATTGTCTTAACTATTGAGGGATACAAGTTCGTACTTTATGAGATCTGCCCTAACATGCCTAATAGTGATTCTAGTGAAGAGGAGATTGACAAGTATAGGAAATGGGTCAAGGTAGATGACATAACGCGATGTTACATTTTGGCATCTATGTCAAATGTGTTGCAACATCAGCATCAGGTCATACCTACTGCCTATGACATGATGCTCAATCTCAAAGAACTCTTCGGACGCCAGAATCGGGCTGCTAGGCAGGAGGCTATGAAAAACTTGATGACGACCACCATGACTGAGGGGGCACTCGTAAGGGATCATATCCTCAAAATAATGGCTCTTTTGAATGAGATGGAAGTCCTTAGAGCAGAAATCGATGGGGAAACCCAGGTTGATATCATTCTCTAAATGCTACCTAAAAGTTTTAAGCAGTTCCGCCTAAATTACAATATGAACAAAAGGACATATTCGTTGACGAAACTTCTAACAGAACTTCAAGCAGCAGAAGGGCTATTTTGTCAAAGTTCTCAAATTCACATTGCTGAAAATGTTTCTGCTTCTAAGCCGAAAGACAGGAAGAAGAAAAAGAAACAAGTTGGTTCAGCAAAGAAAGTGATTCGACCTCAAGGGACTGGACCGCAAGAATATGTGAAGAAGCCGAAGGGCAAGTGCTTCACATGCAAGTAGTTTGGACATTAGAAGCTGGACTATCCTCGCAAAAAGAAGAACAATAAAGGGGTTCCAGAAAACTCGACGACTACATGAAAGGGAGATCACCGTCTACATGAGCAATGCTACGAAAGTGGCAGTTGCTGCAGTGGGAGATGTTTATTTATCTTTTGATAGAAATAAAACATTGATTTTGAGAGATTGTCTCTACGTACCATGTTTTAGAAAGAACTTGATTTCAGTTTCTAAATTATTTATAGATGGATATTCTATTTCTTTTGACCACAAAGTAGTTGTCAAGAAAAATAGGGTGGTTATCTGTTCTAGTATGATGGTTGGCAATTTGTACACTCTTAATCCAATAACTCCCACGATACAACAAAACATATCTTCTAATTCTAATAAGAGAAAGTATCCTTCGAAAATGAAACAAACATATCTTTGGCATCTGAGGCTAGGTCATATTAACTTAAGTAGGATTTAAAGGTTAATAGCCGATGGACCTTTGGGTTCATTGGTGGTGGAAAACTTTCCAACCTGCGAGTCTTGCTTGGAAGGAAAAATGACCAAGAGGCCTTTTAAGGCATAGGGGTATAGAGGCAAAGAAGTGTTGGAATTGGTTCATTCTGATTTGTGCGGGCCTATGACTATCTAGGCAAGAAGTAGTTTCGAATATTTTGTCTCTTTTATAGACGACTATTTGAGATATGGGTACATTTACTTGACGTGCCGCAAGTCTGAGTACTTTGATAAGTTCAAAGAGTACAAGGCTGATGTGGAGAAACGTCATGGTAAAAGTATCAAGATACTACGGTCTGATCGTGGTGGAGAGTACCTCTTAGGAGAGTTTAGGAATTACTTATCAGAGGCCAGGATTCAATCCCAACTGTCTGCACCTGGTATACCCCAACAGATTAGTGTGGCGGAATGAAGGAATAAGACTCTTATGAAAATGGTTAGATCGATGATGAGTTATTCAGAATTACCAAATTCGTTTTGGAGATATGCTCTGGAAACGACGGTGTTCATTTTGAACTTGGTACCTTCTAAGTCAGTACCCTCTACTCCCACAGAATTATGGATTGGGTGTAAGTCTAGTCTAAAACACATTCAGATTTGGGGTAGTCCAGCACATGTGCTGAAGGGAAACACTGATAAGTTGGAAACACGTACATAAGTTCTCTTATTTGTGGGTTATCCTAGAGGAACGAAAGATGGTTTGTGTTATAGTCCAAAAGATCAAAAGGTCACTGTTAGCACCAATACCCAATTCTTAGAAAAAGGCTATGTAATAAACCACAAGCCCATGAATAAAATTGTTCTTAAGGAAATAAGAGAGGACACATCTAATTTAGTACCAACGGTATAAGATGAGATATCACAAGAAACTGCAACACGTGTCACAAATGATGCACAATTATAGGTAGTGCCTCGTAGTAGTGGGAGGGTTGTTCGGCATCCTGATAGATTCATGTTTTTGGGAGAGTTTTTGGACTTGATCCCTGGTAAACATGAACCTGATCCCTGGACATATGATGAAGCACTCCAAGATAAAGATGCAGCATCTTGGCAAAGTGCAATGAACTCTGAAATATAATCTATTGTTAGTTAGAGCCCTAGAGCCAATCATATGTTGGTTGTTGTATGTACTCATTGTATCATATTCCTATGTATATAAAGGCATTTGTTTTGATTATTATACTTACTTGTATTAGTGCCAAAACTAAGTATAATAGCATCCTTGAGTAGAAGGTTCTTATCTATATCAATCGATTGGTTGAATCGATAATGAGATGATATAGAGAACACTACTCTTAATCATTCCTAGTCAAGTATTAACATTCAGGGACAATGTTAATGTAACGAGACTAGCATGTAGGTCAACTCGATGACTTGATCTCACAAGTCATGGATATAGAGATATCAAGTTGACACATGGGTATGCATTGGAGAATGTATACTGAATGACCCGCCATGAGAAAGTATCATGGATCGTTATATGAGTATCATATACTTTCTCATGTGGCTATTAGTATGACTATTAGTCCTTGGACCTGAAGTCACCATGGTTCCCTACTTAAGGAGTTGCATACTTTGGCTTCGTGAAACGTCACCCATAACTGGGTGGACTATAAAGGCGATTACTAGGTATGTAACAAATTATGCGGAGGGATGTGAGTGATGTAGATGGGATCTATCCCTCCTATATAACAGGAGTGACATCACTATTCTTGATAGAGTGAGACCACTAAGTGCATGGCCATGCCCAAATGAGTCAATATGAGATATTGAGCTCATTTGATTAGAGTGAGTCTACTTGGAGTTCAATATTTAGATTGATTAGAGGATGACATGGTCTATGCCTCACATTGATCAATCTAGATGTCAAGGATAGAAGGACATTGTCATATATTGTGAAGAGTCACAATTAGTAGTCACAAAGGTGATGTTGGATCTCAACATTCTTGTAACTTGGGTAGCAATGATGTATTGCTAGATGCCGCTCATTGTTTATGTTTCTAAATAAGATTTAGAAATATTGCCAACGTTACAAGAACCTATTGGGTCACACACAAAGAATGAGTGGATGGAGATTAGGTTCATACGATGAACCAATTGGATTAGGTTCATATGAACCAAAATTGGATTAAGAGTAATCTGAATTAGACTTATTGGGTTAGACTCAATTGGATTCAACTGTTGAATAAGTCTAATTTAGAGTTGATTCATTGAGTCAATTTATATTAATGAATTATGATTCATTAAATTGAAATTGACATGAATCAAAGATTGGATTTAACTCAACAAGGAAGATGTGTTGTCAAGTTTGACTTGACTAAATGAGAAGTTGAAACATCAAGTTTGATTTGACTAAATGCCACTTCATGAAGGATGAATCATCCTACATGGAATGGCCAACAAATACATTCTTGCCACATCATCTCCACATCATCAAGGGAGAGCAAGAGGCATGAAATGCCCATGTGTGGCCGGCCATATTAATGTTAGAGTGTATACTAAAAGCCTAGCTTTTGTATAAATATTTATTTAGAAATAAAGAATCACAATGGTCAAATATCTACATTTATTTGTTAAATGTAATTTGTTCAATTAATTTATATAGAAGACAACATGGTGGGTGGTGTCACACACAGAAGATCATGTTGTCAGTTCTTTATAAATTATAAACAGTCGCTCACGACTAAAATGGAAAGGAACAAACCGTTGAAGTAGTCGTAGTGTAATTAAGTATTAGTTTATCTTAACTAATAAATTACACTGATACACTCCAAGTGTATTGAGTAGGACCATTTGAGATAAGTTCTTTTTGTACTGACTTTATAAAAGAACTAGACCTTAGTTATTATGGAAGTGTGTGCTCTTAATCCTAATATAATAACAAACACATATATTTAGTATTTATTTCATTGACTTATCAATGGGTGAGATTTAGCTCGATAAATCAATAAGCCCGATAAGTTGGGAAATGATATTACTTATAGTGTGTGTTGTTGATTATAGAAGGAAACTGTGTCCTAGTAATTTAGGTTGAGAATGACCCCAAGAGGAGCTCATAAGGATTGTCATGTTAAACCCTGCAAGTGGACTTAGTCCGACTTGACGATAAGGTTGAGTGGTACTACTCTTCGACTAAGATATTAATTAAGTGAGTTGTCAATAACTCATTTAATTAGTGGGCATTCATTATCTTAAACACAGGGAGACTAACACACTCATAATAAGAAGGAGCCCAAAATGTAATTTGGGATTGGTGCGGTAGTTCATTAATAGTTCTTTAGTGGAATGAATTATTATTGATGAAATTAAGTTATGTGTTCGGGGCGAACACGGGATGCTTAATTTCATCGGGAGACCAAAATCAATTCTCCTCTCGGTCCCTATTGTAGCCTCTTAATTATAGAGTACTATACCCACCTATACCCACCTTCTTACCCATCCTATAAGGGCTGGCCAAGCTAGCTTGGAGTCTAAGCTAGGGCCGGCCAAAGGCATGGTTCATGGGTTCATGAGGTGGCCGACCCTAGCTTGAACCCAAGCTTAGGTTGTCGGCCCTATTAAAATAAAAAGTAATTTTATTTTTTAAAATTTTTCTTGTGTGGATTCCATGGTTTTAAAAGAGAGTTTAAAATTTAAATCTTTCCTTTTATAGCTTCCTACAAAAGATTAAGAAAAGATTTGAAATCTTTCCTTATTTGTAGATTGAAAGGTAGATTTTAATTTTGAGAAAACTTTTCATTTTTAACCATGTTCATGATTTAAAAGAGAGTTTAAAAATTAAATATTCTCTCCTACAAAAGATTAAGAAAAGATTTGATATCTTTCCTTATTTGTAAATTAAAAGAAGATTTTAATTTTTTAGAGATAACTTTCTTTTTGAAAATCATCCACATGTTTAAGAGAAAGATTTTAATTTATAAAATTTCTTTTTTATAAACCACCATGAAGGGAAAATTATTGGAGAAATTTTTTATAAATTACTGAAAACAAATTAGGAAGATTTAATTATTGTGTGTATTAAATTTTCCTTGATTGGGATTAGAATAGAGGTCGGCCATATGGTTTGAGAAAAGGAAATTGATTTTAAATCAATTAAATTTTCTTTTTCATAGTAAAGGAAGTAAGGAAGTTTTTATTAAAATTTCCTTATTTGCCAAGACCAAGGATATAAAAGAGGGGGTAGAGGTGCTTTCATGGGGTAGAACCTCTATTCTATTTTTCTCCTCTCTTTTTCTCCTTAGGTGTTGTCAGCCCCTCTTTTTTTCTCCTCTCCTTATTGTGGCCAAAACTTCTTCATTGGTGGAGTTCTCATGGTGGACGGATCAAACAAGGAAAAGAAGGAGAGAAAGGAAGCCTTGTCTCTAGCATCCCTTGGAGCATTGGTGGTGGCCGAACCTATCTATCAAGAAGGACTCTTGGTGGCCGAAACCTAGAAGGGAGAAGAAGGTGTTTGGTGGTTCTCATCTCGGAAGATCGTTGCCCACACAACGTCCGAGGTTAGAAGAGGAATACGGTAGAAGATCAAGAGGTCATTAAAGTTCACAAAGAAAGGTATTACTAGTATTTATTTTCCACATCATGCTAGTTTATTTTTCTTTATATGAATTCCAAACACAAGAGGCATTAGATCTAGTTTTTCGAATAAGTTTTTTGAGTTTGTGTTTTCTTCTTTCTCAAATGTGTGATTCGATTATTCCTTTTGGTTAACCTAGAGTAATTTAAGGAAATTAAATATTAGCTTTCCTTAAAAGACTTTGTCTAGGCGGTGGTTGTTGCTCCCATATCCAAGAAGGTCATGTGCCTCACCATGCAGTCCTGGAAGCTAATTTTGGAAATTAATATTTAATGGAATTAATAACATAGGTGGGTTTGGATCAATAGTGTTAAGTTCCGCTTGCGATCCAAATCTAAACCATCAAGAACAGATAAGTTAAATTTGGAATCAATGATATTAAGTTCCGTCTGTGATTCCTAATTTAACTTCTAAAGAATACGATAGGTTATTTAAGGAAAAGTTTGACACTTGTATAAAATTTTTATACAGTGGAACCGGTACGATTTTCCTAGGACTAACCAACAATTGGTATCAGAGCTAGGGGTTGCCTTTGTGTGTTTAGAATTCAAATAGGTTATGCACATGTCATACATAATTTAGGCAGGATAATAGTAGGATGTACTAACTTTTTGGTTGCAGACTCCAACTATTATGGCTTATAGATGTTGTGTGTGATTGGACCCTTGGACATGTCAAGGGCATTATTGTGTGTGTGCATGATTGTATGTAACTAATACTGCAGGAGCTGTATTAGCCCTAGGATTTTAGAATTTTATTTTCTATCTAGATTTCATGTACATTCCCTCATGGAATATAGGATCGACACATGTAAAATTCTATTTTTGTCACGGATCGGATGCTTACGAGACGTGGTACTTTTGAAGCACCAGAGGCGCAGTGGAATAAGAAGCAAGATGGATGCGACATCTCGACCCAATGGCGGTGGCTAAAGGTGTCAGTAGCTAGGGTTGGAGCAAACAGAGGATAGTGATGGAAAAGGCCATAATAGTTGAAAAAATAATTTTCATATTTATTGCTTTTATTTACTGTGATATGTATGTATGCATGTGATGTATGCTAGGATAGTTAAAATTCCTCACTTTAAATAACTAAGTGGGAGAGGGATTTATTTTAATAAATTCCACGGTCTCCATTACTGGTTTCTAAGTGATGCAAACAAACTTGCGCGTTGTCTTTGAGTGTCTTCCTCTATATCGGATGAGTTTGTTTGCAGATCACTAGATCAAACTTCCATTTAGGATGACTATAGGAAATTAATTAAGAGAGTGTGATCTTCCCCATCGAAAGGGGCACAATCTTATTAATGGACTTAGTGTCAAGTAATGATATACACTTAGGCACATCTAATAGTATCCTCCCCATAAGTTGACAAGATAATAAAATTAAAACCCCCTCTTACAAATGTCGAGTTTTTGTATACGTCCATACTATCGTGGCATACAAAATTCACGGTATATGAGGTAATTTTATTTGTCAGGATGATAAGAAAATAAAATTAATGGGAAAAACTCCTCTTACAAATGTTTGGTTTTGTATACGTCCACACTATCATGACATACAAAATTCACAGTGTTTGAGGTAATTTTATTTGTCATAAAGATTTATTGACAAGATAATTAATGGGTAAAACTCTCCTCTTAACAAATGTTCAAATTTGTATACGTCCACACTATCGTGGCATACAAAATTTTCGGTGATTGAGGTGTTGGTGAATTTAAATAATATTGTTTGAGGAATCAATGTTATTTTAAATTCAAAGTTTTGACCAAAATATTTGATCAAAGATAGACCAACTATTAATTTTATTTGTCATGAAGTTAGGATGACGAGATAATAAAATTAATGGACAAAATCTCCTTTTTGAATTTGTATACATCCACACTATCGTGGCATACAAAATTCACAGGGATTTTAAAGTGTTGGTCTTGACCAAATAATTTTGTGATTCTTAGGATTTTAAATGTTTGTCAATCCCCTAGTTGTTATACTATAGAAAAGACTTAGTAGTCCCAATTATAACGATAGGACTTGGACATTAAGGTAGACTGTCCTCTTATAACTGAGAACAATATAGGTGTATTTAATTCATTAGTTGTTGAAACATGTTTAGTGGTGCTATCTACCAGTACCTGGAGTGTAGATATAGATGTCACTAATCATGTCTGCAATTCATTGTAGGGTTCCAGGAAACCCGACAGCTATATGAAAAGGAAAACACCGTCTACATGGGCACTACTGCAAAAGTAGCAGCTGTTGTAGTGGGAGATGTTTATCCTCCGATAGGAATAAAATATGGATTTTCATAAATTGTCTTTACATACTAAGTTTAGAAAGAACCTTATTTCGGTTTCTAAACTATTAAAGAATATATATTCTGTCTATTTTGATGACAAACTTGTTATCAAGAAAAATAGGGAAGTTATCTGTTCTGGTACACTGGTTGACAATTTATAATCCAATAACTCCCACGATGCAATAAATGGAAATTAATAACACATTTTCTAAATTTAATAAGAGAAAGTAACCTTCGGAAATGAACTAATCATATTTTTAGAATCTAAGGTTAGGTTATATTAACTTGAGTAGGATTCAAAAGATAATAACCAATGAACTCCTGGGTTCATTGGTAGTGGAAATCTTTTCAACCTGCGAGTCTTACTTGGAAGGAAAAATAACCAAGAAGCTTTTATGTCTAAGGGGTATGGAGCCAAAGATATGTTGAAATTGGTTCATTCTGATTTGTGTAGACCTTTGACTATCCAGGCAAGAGGTTGTTTCGAATATTTCGTCTCTTTTATAGACGACTATTCGAGATAAGGATACATTTACTTGACGTGCCACAAGTCTAAGTGCTTTGATTAGTTCAAAGAGTACTAGGCTGATGTGGAGTAATGTCAAAGTAAAAGTATCAAGACATTACAATGAAATCGTGGTAACGAGTACCTCTTAGGGGAGTTTAGGAGTCACTTATCAGAAGACAAGATTTAATCCCAACTAACTACACCTGGTACACCCCAACAAAATGGTGTAGTAGAAAGAAGGTATAAGGTACTTATGGAATAATTAGATTGATGATGAGTTATTCAGAAAATTACCAAATTCGTTTTAAGGATATACACTGGAATCGGAAGTGAACATAGTACCTTCTAAGTCAGAACTCTCTACTACCATTGAATTATAGAATGGGCGTAAGCCTAGTCTGAAGCATATTCGAATTTGGGTGGTCTAGCACATGAGAGACACTGATAAGTTGGACATGAGTTTACTTGTTTGTGAGTTATCCTAGAAAAACGAAAAGAGGTTTATAGTCCTTAAAATCGGAAGGTCATTATTGGCACCAATGCCCGATTTTAGAAAAGGACTATACTATGAACAATGAACCCATGAGTAAAAATTGTTCTTAAGGAAATTAAAGGACACGTCTACTCTAGTACCAACTGTACAAGATGAAATATCACAAGAAACTACAACACGTATCACAAATGATATACAATTGCAGAAAGTGCTTCGTCATAGTGGAAGGGTTGTTAGACAACCTAAAAGATTCATGTTTTGGGAGAGTCTTTGGACTTGATCCCTGGTGGACATGAACCTGATCCCCGGACATATGACGAAGCACTCCAAGATAAAGATGCAGTATCTTTGCAAAGAGCAATAAATTCATAATTAGAATATATATATTCTAATAGAGTCTGGGAGTTTATAAAATCACCAAATGGTGTAAAAGCCATTGGGTGAAAATAAGTCTACAATAGGAAAACAGGGATAGACAAGAAAGTAGAAACTTTCAAAGCAAGGCTTGTTGAAAAAAGAAACTTTTTTACCGGTATCCATGCTTAAGTCTATCCAGATTCTTTTATCTATGAGATTTAGCAAGTGGATGTCAAGACAGCTTTCCTTAATGGAAGTCTTGAAAAAAATATCCATATAAAGCAACCAAAAGGGTTCAATGCAAAGAGCAAAGAGCATCTTATGTGTAAGCTCAATCAGTCTATGGACTGAAGTAAAGCTTCAAGGTCTTGGTACATCCGGTTTAATAAAGTAATCCAGACCTATGGATTTATTTTATAATCGAATGAGTTTTGTGTATACAAGAAGTGTGATAGAAACGTGGTTGTATTTCTTGTACTATATATAGATAACATTTTTGGTAATTGGAAACAATATCAAAGTGTTGTCAGAAGTAAGGGTATGGTTGTCCAAACAATTCGATATGAAGGACTTGGGAGAATGCATATATTCTTGGGATCAAAGGGATCACAAGAAAAGAATATATTTTACTTATCCCAAGCTTCATATATCGAAACAATCCTTGCTTGTTTTAAGCATGAAAAACTCCAAGAAAGGTTTCTTACCTTTTCAACATGGAGTAATTTTATCTAAAGAGGTGTCTCCGAAGACATCAAAGGAGAAATGAAGGCAGTTCCTTATGCTTCGGCTGTCGAAAGCCTTATGTATGCTATGCACGAGATCGGATATCTGTTTTTCCCAGTGCATAGTTAGCAGATATCGAAGTAACTCAGGACCGGGACACTAGACTACCGTAAAACATATATTGAAGTACCTGAGAAGGACTAGGGATTATATGCTAGATTACTAAGCAGATGATTTGATCCCTGTGGGTTACACAGATTTTGACCTCAAATCAGATAGGGACAATAGTAAGTCGACCTCGGGGTTTTGTGTTTACTTTAGGAGGTAAAGCCATAACTATTGAGGAGTGTTAAGCATAGGTGCTTTTCAGACTCCACTATGGAAGTTGAGTATGTGGCAGCCTTAAATGCAGCCATAGAAGCTGAATGACTCAGTAACCTCAAGATGGACTTAGATATAATTTCTGGTTTGACTAAAGATTATTACAATTTATTGTAGTAATAGTGGTGCAGTAACAAACTCGAAGAAACCATGAGTCCATAAGGTAAGTAAACACAATAGAGCGCAAGTACCACCCAATACGAGAAATCGTATAAACGAGGAGACGTTGTTGCCGCCTATATTGCATCAGGTGATGACCTATAGATCCTTTCACTAAGGTCCTTAAGGCAAGAGCTTTTGATGGGCATGTTGAAGGGTTGGGAATCAGATGTATGACAGCATTTATGGCAGCATAGTCTTTTAGTATAAGTGGGAGATTATTAAAGTGTATACTAAAAGCCTAGCTTTTGTATAAACATTTATTTAGAAATAAAGAATCACAATGGTCAAATATCTACATTTATTTGTAAAATGTAATTTGTTCAATTAATTTATATAGTAACAACATAGTGTGTGGTGCCACACACAGAAGATCATGTTGTCAGTTCTTTATAAATTATAAACAGTTGCTCGCGACTAAAATGGAAAGGAACAAACCGTTGAAGTAGTCGTAGTGTAATTAAGTATTAGTTTATCTTAACTAATAAATTACACTGATACACTCCAAGTGTATTGAATAGGACCATTTTAGTTAAGTTCTTTTTGTACTGACTTTATAAAAGAACTAGACCTTAGTTATTATGGAAGTGTGTGCTCTTAATCCTAATATAATAACAAACACATATATTTAGTATTTATTTCTTTGACTTATCAATGGGTGAGATTTAGCTCGATAAATCAATAAGCCCGATAAGTTGGGAAATGATATTACTTATAGTGTGTGTTGTTGATTATAGAAGGAAACTGTGTCCTAGTAATCTAGGTTGAGAATGAACCCAAGAGGAGCTCATAAGGATTGTCATGTTAAACCCTGCAGGTGGACTTAGTCTGACTTGATGATAAGGTTGAGTGGTACTACTCTTCGACTAAGATATTAATTAAGTGAGTTGTCAATAACTCATTTAATTAGTGGGCATTCATTATCTTAAACACAGGGAGACTAACACACTCATAATAAGAAGGAGCTCAAAATGTAATTTGGGATTGGTGCGGTAGTTCAATAATAGTTCTTTAGTGGAATGAATTATTATTGATGAAATTAAGTTATGTGTTTGGGGCGAACACGGGATGCTTAATTTCATCGAGAGACCAAAACCAATTTCTCCTCTCGGTCCCTATTGTAGCCTCTTAATTATAGAGTACTATACCCACCTATACCCACCTTCTTACTCATCCTATAGGGGTCGGCCAATCTAGCTTGGAGTCCAAGCTAGGGCCGGCCAAAGGCATGGTTCATGGGTTCATGAGGTGGCCGGCCCTAGCTTGAACCCAAGCTTAGGTGGTCGGCCCTATTAAAATAAAAAGTAATTTTATTTTTTAAAATTTTTCTTATGTGGATTCCATGGTTTTAAAAGAGAGTTTAAAATTTAAATCTTTCCTTTTATAGCTTTCTTCAAAAGATTAAGAAAAGATTTGAAATCTTTCCTTATTTGTAGATTGAAAGGTAGATTTTAATTTTGAGAAAACTTTCCTTTTTAACCATGTTCATGATTTAAAAGAGAGTTTAAAAATTAAATATTCTCTTCTACAAAAGATTAAGAAAAGATTTGATATCTTTCCTTATTTGTAGATTAAAAGAAGATTTTAATTTTTTAGAGATAACTTTCCTTTTTGGAAATCATCCACATGTTTAAAAGAAAGATTTTAATTTATAAAATTTCCTTTTTATAAACCACCATGAAGGGAAAATTATTGAAGAAATTTTTTATAAATTACTGGAAACAAATTAGGAAGTTTTAATTCTTGTGTGAATTAAATTTTCCTTGATTGGGATTAGAATAGTGGCCGGCCATATGGTTTGAGAAAAGGAAATTGATTTTAAATCAATTAAATTTTCTTTTTCATGGCAAAGGAATTAAGAAAGTTTTTATTAAAATTTCCTTATTTGCCAAGACCAAGGAATATAAAAGAGGGGGTAGAGGTGCTTTCATGGGGTAGAACCTCTATTCTATTTTTCTCCTCTCTTTTTCTCCTTAGGTGTGGTCGGCCCCTCTTTTTCTCTTCTCTCCTTATTGTGGCCGAAACTTCTTCATTGGTGGAGTTCTCATGGTGGTCAGATCAAGCAAGGAGAAGAATGAGAGAAAGGATGCCTAGTCTCTAGCATCCCTTGGAGCATTGGTGGTGGCCGAACCTAAGGGAGCAAGGGAATTATGGAGATGTATATTATCACATAAGGCACCCTCTATCTCTCTTTTATAATCCTTGTTCATGACAAAAAAGGAAATTTTAATAACAATTAAAATCGCTCTCTTTTAAATTTCCTATTGTGATGGCTGCAAAAGGAAAGTTTTAAAATTAATCTCTCTTTTAAACAATGTAGATGACTATAAAAAGGAAATATTAAAATTCAATCTTTTCTTTTAAATCATGGTTACAAAAAGGAAAGTTTTATCAAAATTAAAATCTCTCTTTTAAACACTACAAATAAGGAAATATTTTATCAAAATTAAAATCTCTCTTTTAATCTTTTGTAAATAGCTATAAAAGTAAAGATTTTAAAATTTAAAACTCTCTTTTAAAATCATGTGGATGGCTATAAAAGGAAAGATTTTAATAAAAATAAAATCCCCTTTTAATAATCCTAGTGGTCAACCCCTAGCTTGGGCACCAAGCCATGCTTTGTCCGGCCACTTCTTGGCCTCCAAGCTAATGCTTGGCCAGCCTCTTTGCACCAAGCAAGGATGTGTCTGGCCCATTACTTGGGTAAGAAGTAGACTTGGTGGATATAAGGTTTTATAGAGGCTACAATAGAGACCGAGAGGAGGAATTGGTTTTGGTCTCCCGATGAGCTTGAGCTTCTTGTGTTCGTCTCGAACACTCAACTCAAGTTCATCAATAATAACTCATATCACTAAAGAGTTATTATTGAACTACCGTACCAATCCCATATTACATTATGGGATCCTTCTTATCATGAGTGCGTTAATCTCCCTGTGTTTAAGATATCGAATGCCTATTAATTAAATGAGTTACTGACAACTCACTTAATTAATATCTAGTTCCAAGAGTAGTACCACTCAACTTCATTGTCATGCCGGAACTAAGTCCACCTGCAGGATTTACATGACAATCCTTATGAGCTCCTCATGGGGACATCATCAACCTAGATAACTAGGACACAGTTTCCTTCTATAATCAACAACACACCATATAAATAATATTATTTCTCAACTTATCGGGCCTATTGATTTAATGAATAAATCTCACCCATTGATAAATTAAAGAAATAAATACTAAGTATATGTGCTTGTTATTATATCAGAATTAAGAGTACGCACATCCATAATAACAGAGGTTATGTTCTTTTATGCGTCAGTACAAAAGGAACAATCTCAAATGGTCCTTTTCATTACACACATAGTGTACTAGTATAATTTTATTGTTAAGATAAACTAGTACCAAATTACACTACAACCATTCCAATAGTTTGTCTAATCCATCTTGGTTGTGAGCTACTATTTATAATTTATAAGGAACTAATAACATGATCTTCTGTGTGACACCACACACCATGTTATCTACAATATAAATTAAATGGACAACTGCATTTAACATAAATGCAGACATTTGATCAATGTGATTCTTATATCAAAATATAAATGTTCATACAAAAAGCTAGGCTTTTAGTATTCATCCTAACACCTGACGTCATAAAGACTTCCAATTTCTTTCACCAATTGGCCCTTTGATCCACCCTTTCCAAACAAGACAACTTTTTTACGATATTTATGACGATCCAATGACCAACGCAACCTCCTTGCCCCTAGCTAATGCCATCTGATTCGTACGATTGGTGTTGCGCCTTGCACCCCCTCTACTAACTATAAATATTCCCCTTAGACTTCTCTCTTAGATATCTCATTGATAGTTAGAGGCATCTCCCCTTCTCTCCTTTCTCCTGTGAATCTACTTTCTTTTCTTCCTTCTGTAACCTCTCCATGGATCCTTCAGAGTCTAGGTACGCTCCTAGATTTTTGACCTTTAGCGACGTAGATCTAGACGATCTTCACTTCATGTACAAAGTGTCCACCTCTATGCACATTATCATACCCTTCGAGATCCATTGCCTCCACCATCCCCCTCAAGGTTATGTGACTTTCTTTATGGAGTAGATTATAGCTGGTCTTCATTTTCCCATTCACCCTTTTTTTTCGACGTGAGTGGTTATTTCCACATTTCCCTTTGTCAACTTAGCCCCAATTCTATCTGGATCCTATGCGGGTTTCTCCTCATTTGTCGCTTGTGTGACATTCACTTGACTTCTTGCTTGTTTCACTGCTTTTTCACCCGAGGGTCTCTTTCGCTTTCAGGCTCACCCTAGGATGGACCTTTTCATTCCCCTACCTCCTTTAGAGCTGAAGTGTAAAGAAAAGTATTTTTTCTTTAGCATCCCTTTTGCCATAGCATGGCCCACTGGGGGCCTATTAGCTCTTTCTTCTATGCTTTTTTAGGAGACTTTCATTTAAACCCAGAATTTATAGAGGCATTGGTGTAATTATCTAGCTGGCACATTGATCTGCACGTACTATTGATGGAATGTTGGTGCTCGAAATTCCGTTCTATGTAAAACCCCTATACAAAAATTTGTACAGGCACAGAACTTTTCCTAGCAACCTACATGCTTGATCAGACATGTGTTTGATCAATCAAGCAAGTCCTTGATTGATCAAAACACACCTTGATCGAAGCACAACATCGCTTGCCTCTATGTTGGTGTTCAGGATCCATACAAAGAAAACATAACTAGTTGCGCTGCGAAATAAATAACTAGTTGTACCTTTCTTCGTAGACAAAGACCTCTTGATCTTTTGCTATATTCCTCTCCTCTTCTTGGACATCATTTGGGTGACGATCTACCAAGACAAACCCGAACCTTCTTTTGTTTCCAAGCCACCTACCACAAAAAGATGCAAAGAAAAGGGGCGCCTCCTCCTTCTTCTCCTTCTCCTCCAAACCGCCTACCACCTAGGGTGGTTCTTCTCTTCTTCTTCTTCTCCTCCAAGCCCCGGCCACCAAAGGAGATATGCGCCGGCCCTAGAGGAAGGAAAGGGAGGAAGAGATGAGAAGGTTGAGCGTCGGCCCTAGGAGGAAGAGAGGAGGTGGGCGCCGACTCTAGGGGAAAAGAAAAGAGAGAAAAGAAGAGATGAGGTGCCGACCACAAGCAAGGGAAAACAACTCAAGAGAGATTAGGTTATGGTTGCATGACCTCCTCCCTTTTTTATAACCTTTGGCACCAGATAAAAGAGGAGAAATATTAACAGAATTTTTGTTTAGAAAAAATCTCTAGAAAAGAATTAACATAATTCTTTTTAGAAAAATTTCTCAGGAAAGAATTAATATAATTCTTTTTAGAAAATTTCTAAGAAAGAATTAACATAATTCTTTTTTGAAAAATCTCTAATTCTGTTGAGAAAAAATCTCCCTTTTACAACTCCTTTTTTTTTCTTCCTTTATTTTCTTTTACTTTTCTTTTCTTTTGGCTTGGCCGACCCCATGCTTGGACACCAAGCAAGGCTTGGCCGGACTCTTTCTTGGGTAGGAAATAAAATCAAACGAGTGAATGCGAGGCTATGTAGAGGCTATAATAGGGACCGAGAGGAGGAATTGGTTTTGGCCTCCTGATGGACTTGAGCTTCCTATGTTCAACCCGAACACCCAACTCAAGTTCATCAATAATAACTCATACCACTAAAGAGTTATTATTGAACTACCGCACCAATCCTATATTACAATATGGGCACAATCTTGTTAGTTAGAGCCCTAGAGTCAATCATTTGATGATTGTATGGACTCATTGTATCATATTCTTGTATATTAATAAAGGCATTTGTTTGGTTATTATACTTATTTGTATTAGTGCCAAATAGACTAAGTATAATAGCGTCCTTGAGTAGAAGGTTCATACCTATATCAATCGATTAGTTGAATCGATAGTGAGATGATATAGGGAACACTACTCTAAATCATTCCTAGTCGAGTAATAACATTCAGGGACAATGCTAATGCAATAAGACTAGCATGTAGGTCAACTCGATGACTTGATCTCACAAGTCATGGATAAGGAGACATCAAGTTGACACATGGGTATGCATTGGAGAATGTATACTGAATGACCCGCCATGAGAAAGTACCATGGATCGTTATATGAGTGTCATATACTTTCTCATGTGGCTATTAGTATGACTATTAGTCCTTGGACCTGAAGTCACCATGGATCCCTACATAAGGAGTTATGTACTTTGGTTTCGTCAAACGTCACCCGTAACTGGGTGGACTATAAAGGCGATTACTGGGTATATAACGAATTATGTAGAGGGATGTGAGTGATGTAGATGGGATTTATCCCTCCCATATGACGGGAGCGACATCGGTATTCTTGATAAAGTGAGACCACTAAGTGCATGGCCATGCCCAAATGAGTCAACATTAGATGTTGAGCTCATTTGATCGAGTGAGTCTACTTGGAGTTCAAGATTTAGATTGATTAGAGGATGACACGGTCTATGCCTCATATTGATCAATCTAGATGTCTAGGATAGAAGGACAATGTCACATATTGTGAGGAGTCACAATTAGTAGTCACAAGGTGATGTCGGATCTCAACATTCTTGTAACTTGGGTAGTAATGATGTGTTGCTAGATACCGCTCATTACTTATGCTCCTAAGTGGGTTTAGGGCATTGCCAACGTTACAAGAACCTATAGGGTCACACACTTAGGACAATTAGATGGAGATTAGGTTCATATGATGAACCAAGAGATTTGATTCATTTGATGAATCAAATTGGATTAAGAGTAATCCTAATTGGGCTAACTTGAGTTCGACTCAAGTTGATTCATGTGTTCAATGAGTCTAATTTAGATTTTGACTCATTGAATCAATTTAATTAAATGACTTAGATTCATTATATTAAGTTAGCTTGAATCAAATGGTTAGATTAGATCAAACATGGAAGAGATTGGGTCAAGTTTGACTTGACTTAAGAAGGAAGACCAAAGGTTAATTTTGACTTGACCTTTTGCCACCTCATTGGTGAGTTGGCATTAGGTGGACCAATGATGATACTCCACATCATCATGGGTGCCACCTCATGGAAGTTACAAAGTCATTCTCTTTAATGGCTTCATATTAATTGTAATTAATGCAATTAATTTGGGAGTTTTCACCATTCAGAGTGGCCGGCCACTTTGGATTTGAATGTGAATTCATTTTTCATTCAAGTGGGTGTATCTTCTTCTTCTTCCTCTTGAAGTTCTTCCTCTCCCTCTCCTCCTTACTTGGCCGAATCTTACCAAGGTGCTAGCACACCTTTGTGTGAGATTTTCTCCACCTACGTGTCCGTGTGGATACTTCTAGAGGACCGACGCTTGACGGTCTAGAGATCCGACAACTCCTTGGACGAGCGGGAACGCGAAAGGGCACGCTTCAAGGTATATTCTTAACACATAGATCTAGGAGTAGATCTAAAGAAGGTTTTTCAAACTCGTACTCGTATTTATCGTTCGATTTTCCTTGCACGGATCCGTTGGCCTTGGGTAATTCGGGGTTTCCGCGACGCGAAAAGCGGTTTTCGCAGCCCGAAGAACCCAACAGTGGTATCAGAGCCACGTGCAAGGCTTGTACGAGTTTGATTTTTGGTTTTATGAAAACTAAAGTTTCTGCAATTTTCTGTAAAATTATGATTTTATAGTTTTTATGAGTAATTTTCCCGTAGAAGCGAAGCACAAGTGTCTCGGCACTTGTAGGCTTCGGCTACCGGAAAGATTTTTCCAAAACGGCTTCGTTTTGCCCCAAATCCGTTTGGGACAGGGGGCTTGGGTTCCATTAGATCACAAAGGAGCAACTCACGATGGTTAGATCGTGGGTAGGGGTACTGTCCCTAACCCCGCAAGGGGATTTGCTCCGCGATTGCACTCGAAATCGCTAAAAACGAACCTGCCGGGAAGATTTTTTCGAAACGGCAATGTCTCGACCCAAATCGTTTTGGGACAGCGAGTTTAGGCTGTATTGGATCGCAAAGGAACCCTCGCGATGGTTAGATCACGGGTAGGGGCGCTGCCCCTGGCCCCGCAAGGGGATCCGTTCCGCGATTACGCCCGAAACCGCTAAAAGGGTCCGCCGGGAAAATTTACTCGTAAAAATTGTAAAAATTAATTTTAAAATTATAGAAAATTATTAAAATATATAATTTTGAATTATATAATAATTTTGTGATAGTCATGGCCCAAAATCCCATTATGATTGGATTGTGTTGTAATTCATAATACGGCCTGCGTGCCGTTATGTGTTTGCGAGTGTTGTATTATATTCGCGACCTGCGCGTCGTGCCTTCTCTTATATTCTTGTTGTAAATTAGATTTAGACTCGAATGTAACTCGAGTTTCAAATTGTAATGTACAAATTGGAGCGGTGGAGGGTCCACACGAGACGGAGTTCCGAGGCGGGCACAAGCAACACAAGGTGGCCAAAGGGAGGAGCTTGGAGAAGCTGTTGACCCTAGGTTGACCATTCGATCTTCTCATAGGCTTGAGAAGATCGTAGTAGGGCCATGACTAAATCACAAATAGATTAATTAGTTAATTGCTTATGTATATGATGTATGTTTAATAAGTAATTAATTAATTAGTGCCTTACGATTAGATTAGATCTAAGTCGTGCACATGATGCACCCTTGCGATTAGATTTGATCTAAGTCGTGCACAAGATGCATCCTTTTCGATTAGATTAGATCTCGATCGAACCAACTCTAAATGCCTAACCGTGCTGTGATACCTATCACTACCTCGATCACATGTATTGTTGAATCTGCCAAAGTAGAGCAATACATATTATCTTGGTAGGGTACGGAGGGATAATCTTGGTCCCGCCTATCAACGCATGGGTGAATACAAACTCAATTAGATTGAGTATTCCTAGTTACTCGGTTGGATCAAGTCAACTATAGGCATTATTCCAACGGTTGGAAAAGATAGGTCAAAATCACATCTATATTAACTCTCGGGCGTATTAGCCAAAGCTAACTCGAGTTTTAATATAAATGTAGATATTGATTCTATAAACAAGAGTTGCATAGAGATGTAATTGGTAATCGTTACCTACCGATCATACTAAGCCTTGGGCGTATTAGCCAAAGCTAACTCAAGGGTTAGTATGATGTGGATCTTGTCCCACAAGAATTATAGAATTCAGTGGGAGCATCATTTAATTAAAGGCCTAATTAAATGATTTTAAAAGAATATGATATTTATTTCTGCAAATTTTTCTGTTGTAAATAACCATGACGTCAAACACGAATTCCTTCTCCCTGCGATCTGTCCTTGAGAAGGACAAGCTCAACGGAGTGAATTTCCTGGACTGGTACAGGAACTTGAGAATAGTTCTCACCCAGGAACGTAAACTGTACGTTCTGGAGCAGCCCATTCCGGAGGCTCCTCTTGCCAATGCCCCGCGAGCTGACAAAGATGCTTACAAGAAGCATCAAGATGACGCATTAGATGTGTCATGTCTAACGCTCGCGACCATGAACTCTGAGCTTCAGAAGCAACATGAGTTGATGGGCGCTTACGATATGGTTGAGCATCTTCGCCAACTATATTAGGGACAAGCGAGGCATGAGAGATTTGAGATCTCTAAGGCACTGTTTTAGTGCAAGATGTCAGACGGGGCTCTCGTAGGTCCTTATGTACTCAAGATGATTGGGTACATAGAGAACCTACAAAGACTGGGCTTCCCACTTGGCCAAGAGCTGGCCACTGACTTAATCTTGCAATCCTTGCCGGATAGCTATAGTCAATTCGTTCTGAACTATAACATGAACGAGATTGACAAGCCACTGCCCGAGCTCCTTAGTATGTTACGAACTGCTGAGGTTAACCTTAAGAAGGTTAAGCCCATTCTGATGGTCTAGAAGCATAAGGGCAAGGGCAAGCCCAAAGGCAAGGGAAAGTCCCAAGCCAAGGGCAAAGGCAAGGCAATGAAGTCGAAAGGAGGGGTTGCCAAGGATGCTACCTACTTCCACTGCGGTCAGACCGGGCACTGGAAGAGGAATTGCAAGGTATACTTGGAGGATCTTAAGAAGAAGCGAAGTGAGACTTCCACTTCAGGTATATATGTTATAGAAGTCAATCTATCTATTTCTACATCATGGGTATTAGATACTGGATGTGCTTCTCACATTTGTACTGATGTGCAGGCGCTCAGAAATAGCAGGGCATTGACAAAGAGCGAGGTGGACCTACGAGTAGGCAATGGAGCACGGGTTGCTGCTGTTGCTGTAGGGACTTATTTTCTATCTCTGCCCTCTGGGCTTGTATTAGAATTATATGAATGTTGTTATGTTCCTGCTTTGACTAAGAACATTGTATCAGTTTTTTGTTTAGACAAGAAAGGTTTCTCGTTTACAATAAAGAACAAATGTTGTTCCGTCTATTTAAACGATATGTTCTATTGTAGTGCACCTCTGATAAACAGACTCTACATTCTAGATCTAGAGAGCCCTATCTATAACATAAATACCAAGAAGTTCAAGTCAAATGACCTGAACCAAACTTATCTCTGACACTGTCGCTTAGGTTATATAAATGACAAGCGCTTATCCCAGCTCCATAAGGATGGTTTGCTGGACTCATTTGATTTTGAATCATATGAGATATGTGAGTCATGCCTACGAGGCAAGATGACCAAGACTCCCTTTAGTGGGCACAGCGAGAGAGCGACTGATTTGTTAGGACTCATACATAGTGATGTATGTGGCCCTTTCAATGTCGCTACTAGAGGCGGTTATAGGTACTTCATCACGTTTACTGATGACTTCAGTAGATATGGTTATGTGTACTTGATGACACATAAGTCTGAATCCTTTGAAAAGTTCAAAGAATTCAAGAATGAAGTACAGAACCAGCTTGGCAAGAGTATTAAGATACTTCGATCAGATCGAGGTGGTGAATACTTAAGACATGAGTTTCGTGACTACTTAGCTGAGTGTGGGATTCTATCCCAACTCACGCCTCCTGGAACACCACAGTGGAATGGTGTATCCGAAAGGAGGAATCGTACCCTATTAGGTATGGTACGATCTATGATGAGTCACACAGATCTTCCGGCATACCTTTGGGGCTATGCTCTAGACACGACAGCTTTCATTCTCAACCGAGTTCCATCCAAGGCCGTGATAAAGACACCATATAGGATATGGACTGGGAGAGATGCGCAGGTGTCTTTCATGAGGATTTGGGGCTGTGAGGCTTACGTATGACGTCAAGTCTCAGACAAATTAGGATCCAAATCTGACAAGTGATATTTCATCAGATATCCCAAGGAAACTAAGGGATATTACTTCTACATTCCCAGTCAGCACAAGGTAGTTGTGGCAAAAACTGGGGTCTTTCTAGAAAGGGACTTTGTTTCTAGAAAGACTAGTGGGAGCGCGTTCGATCTTGAAGAAGTTCAAGATGCGAACAATAGCACTGATGCCTCGATGGAAGTTGAACTGGAACC
Organism: Zingiber officinale; assembly: GCF_018446385.1. Taxonomy (NCBI): domain Eukaryota; kingdom Viridiplantae; phylum Streptophyta; class Magnoliopsida; order Zingiberales; family Zingiberaceae; genus Zingiber; species Zingiber officinale. The sequence goes on along the minus strand of NC_056007.1, from coordinate 44,613,234 downwards.
ACAAAGTATTGTGGATGATGTTGTTCCACAAAGAGTTGAGGAGCAACAACCGGTTCAAGTAGACATACCTCTTCGCAGGTCTGATAGGGTACGTCGGTCAGCCTGAGAGATACTCATTTCTCTTGTCTGACCATGATGACATTGTACTCATAGAGGATGAGCCTACCACCTATCAGGAAGCTGTGATGAGACCAGATTCCGAGAAATGGCTAGAAGCCATGAGATCCGAGATGGAATCCATGTACACCAACCAAGTATGGACTTTGGTTGATCCACCTGAAGGGGTAAAACCCATTGGGTGCAAGTGGGTCTTTAAGAGAAAGACTGACATGGATGGACTTATCTATAAGAGTCGCTTGGTAGCTAAAGGTTTCAAGCAGATTCATGGTATTGACTATGATGAAACCTTTTCTCCAGTAGCGATGTTTAAGTCCATTTGGATCATGCTTGCTATTGCAGCCTACCATGACTATGAGATATGGCAGATGGATGTCAAAACTGCGTTTCTGAATGGAAACCTACTCGAGGATGTGTACATGACACAACCTGAGGGTTTTGTAGATCCACAGCATACTAGCAGAGTATGCAAGCTGCATAGGTCCATTTATGGACTAAAGCAAGCTTCTCGGAGCTGGAATCTTCGTTTCGATGATGCAATCAAACAGTTTGGTTTTATCAAGAAGATGAGCCTTGTGTCTATGAGAAGGTTGTAGGGGATATAGTTGTCTTCCTCATATTGTATGTGGATGACATACTACTCATTGGGAAGGACATCCCTATGCTTCAGTCTGTCAAGACCTGGCTGGGGAGTTGCTTCTCAATGAAGGACTTAGGTGAGGCATCCCGCATTCTAGTGATTCAGATCTATAGAGATAGATCTAAGAGATTGCTTGGCCTAAGTCAGAGTACATACATTGACAAGGTACTCTTTCGGTTTGCCATGCAGAACTCCAAGAAGGGATTTCTGCCGATGTCACATGGCGTGATTCTTTCGAAGACTCAAAGTCCCTCTTCTAGAGAGGAGAGAGACCGCATGGATCAGATCCCTTATGCCTCAGCCATAGGATCGATCATGTACGCCATGCTATGTACTCGACCAGATGTCTCGTATGCTTTGAGCATGACGAGCAGATACCAGTCAGATCAAGGTGAAAGTCACTAGATAGTGGTCAAGATTATTCTTAAGTACTTAAGAAGGACTAAAGAATATTTCTTGATATATGGAGGCAATGATGAGCTAGCTATAAAGGGTTACAGTGATGCTAGCTTCCAGACCGACCAGGATGACAATAGATCACAGTCGGGGTTCGTATTTTGCATTAATGGTGGTGTTGTCAGCTGGAAGAGTTCGAAGCAGGATACAGTAGCTGATTCTACAACAGAAGTCTTAGAGGCAGCAAAGGAGGCAGTTTGGATCCGCAAGTTCATCACTGAACTTGGGGTGGTTCCCAGCATTGCTGACCCCATTGAGCTCTATTGTGACAACAATGGAGCTATAGCACAGGCGAAGGAACCTCGCGCACACCAGCGGACCAAGCATATACTACGGCGCTTCCATCTCATTCGAGAGATTATCGATAGAGGAGATGTGAATATTTGCAGAGTGCCTACAGAGGCTAACATCGCAGATCCCTTGACCAAGGCTTTGGCACAGAGGAAGCATGATGGTCACACTAGGTCATTAGGCCTTAGAGCCTATACTGATTGGCACTAGTGCTAGTGGGAGATTGTTAGTTAGAGCCCTAGAGCCAATCATTTGATGATTGTATGGACTCATTGTATCATATTCTTGTATATTAATAAAGGTATTTGTTTGGTTATTATACTTATTTGTATTAGTGCCAAATAGACTAAGTATAATAGCGTCCTTGAGTAGAAGGTTCATACCTATATCAATCGATTAGTTGAATCGATAGTGAGATGATATAGGGAACACTACTCTAAATCATTCCTAGTCGAGTATTAACATTTAGGGACAATGTTAATGTAATAAGACTAGCATGTAGGTCAACTCGATGACTTGATATCACAAGTCATGGATATGGAGATATCAAGTTAACACATGGGTATGCATTGGAGAATGTATACTGAATGACCCGCCATGAGAAAGTATCATGGATCGTTATATGAGTGTCATATACTTTCTCATGTGTCTATTAGTATGACTATTAGCCCTTGGACCTGAAGTCACCATGGATCCCTACATAAGGAGTTATGTACTTTGGTTTCGTCAAACGTCACCCGTAACTGGGTGGACTATAAAGGCGATTACTGGGTATATAACGAATTATGTAGAGGGATGTGAGTGATGTAGATGGGATTTATCCCTCCCATATGACGGGAGCGACATCGGTATTCTTGATAGAGTGAGACCACTAAGTGCATGGGCATGCCCAAATGAGTCAACATTAGATGTTGAGCTCATTTGATCGAGTGAGTCTACTTGGAGTTCAAGATTTAGATTGATTAGAGGATGACATGGTCTATGCCTCATATTGATCAATCTAGATGTCTAGGATAGAAGGACAATGTCACATATTGTGAGGAGTCACAATTAGTAGTCACAAGGTGATGTCGGATCTCGACATTCTTGTAACTTGGGTAGTAATGATGTGTTGCTAGATACCGCTCATTACTTATGCTCCTAAGTGGGTTTAGGGCATTTCCAACGTTACAAGAACCTATAGGGTCACACACTTAGGACAATTAGATGGAGATTAGGTTCATATGATGAACCAAGAGGATTAGATTCATTTGATGAATCAAATTGGATTAAGAGTAATCCTAATTGGGCTAACTTGAGTTCGACTCAAGTTGATTCATGTGTTCAATGAGTCTAATTTAGATTTTGACTCATTGAATCAATTTAATTAAATGAATTAGATTCATTATATTAAGTTGGCATGAATCAAATGGTTAGATTAGATCAACCATGGAAGAGATTGGGTCAAATTTGACTTGACTTAAGAAGGAAGACCAAAGGTTAATTTTGACTTGACCTTTTGCCACCTCATTGGTGAGTTGGCATTAGGTGGACCAATGATGATACTCCACATCATCATGGGTGCCACCTCATGGAAGTTACAAAGCCATTCTCTTTAATGGCTTCATATTAATTGCAATTAATGCAATTAATTTGGGAGTTTTCACCATTCAGAGTGGTCGGCCACTTTGGATTTGAATGTGAATTCATTTTTCATTCAAGTGGGTGTATCTTCTTCTTCTTCCTCTTGAAGCTCTTCCTCTCCCTCTCCTCCTTACTTGGCCGAATCTTACCAAGGTGCTAGCACACCTTTGTGTGAGGTTTTCTCCACCTACGTGTCTGTGAGGATACTTCTAGAGGACCGACGCTTGACGGTCTAGAGATCCGGCAACTCCCTGGACGAGCGGGAACGCGAAAGGGCACGCTTCAAGGTATATTCTTAACACATAGATCTAGGAGTAGATCTAAAGAAGGTTTTTCAAACTCATACTCGTATTTATCGTTGGGTTTTCCTTGCACGAATCTGTTGGCCTTGGGTAATTCGGGGTTTCCGCGACGCGAAAAGCGATTTTCGCGGCCCGAAGAACCCAACAAATCTCCCTGTGTTTAAGATATCATATGTCTGTTAATTAAATGAGTTACTGACAACTCACTTAATTAACATTTGACTCCAAGATTTGTACCACTCAATTTTATTATCATGTCGAACTAAGTCCACCTGCAGGGTTTACATGATAAACCTTATGAGCTCCTCAAGGGGACATCACCAACCTAAATAAATAGGATACAGTTTCCTTTTATAATCAACAACACACCGTATAAATAGCACTATCTCCTAACTCATCGAGCCTATTGATTTAACGAATAAATCTCACCCATTGATAAGTCAAAGAAATAAATACTAAGTGTACGTGCTTGTTATTATATCGGGATTAAGAGAATGCACATCCATAATAATAGAGGTTTTGTTCTTTTATACAGTCAGTATAAATCGAACAACCTTAAATGATCCTGCTCAATACACATATAGTGTACTAGTGTAATTTTAGAGTCAAGACAGACTAATACCAAATTACACTACAACTGTTCCAATGGTTTGTCCTTATCCATCTCGGTCATGAGCTATTATTTATAATTTATAAGGAACTGATAACATGATCTTCTGTGTGGCACCACACACCATGTTATCTATAATATAAATTAAATGGACAACTGTATTAACATATAAAATGCAACATTTGACCAAAGTGATTCTCATTTCAAAATAGATGTTCATACAAAATGCTAGGCTTATAGTATACATCCCAACAATCTCCCACTTATACTAAAAGACAATGCTGCCATATATGTTGTCATACATCTGATTCCCATCCCCTCAACATGCCTATCAAAAGCTCTCACCGGAAGGGCTTTAGTCAAAGGATCTGCCAGGTTATTTGCTGATGTAATCTTCTCCCTATTCCGTTAAAGAAAGTTGTCCTGACATCCATTTGCCAAATCTCATAATCCATATTAGCAGCAATAGATAAAATAATTCGGATAGACTTAAGCATGGCTACCGGCGAAAAGGTTTCCTCATAATCGATTCACTTTTTCTGAGTATACCCATTCGTAATAAGCCTTGCTTTAAAGGTTTCCACCTTTCAATCTGCTCCTCTTTTCCTTTTGTAAAACCATTTACATCCAATGGCTTTTACACCATTGGGTGGTCCTACAAACTCCCAGACCTGATTAGAATACATAGATGTTGGGACTTTCGAGCCGCAAAAATCAATTTTTGCGTTGCGGAAACCCCGATGTCCCATCCCACCGGATCCATGCGAAGATTAAAAACATAATTTCGTGTACAAGTTTCTCTAATCCTAGATCTACTCTAGATCTACTTCAAAGGGAGGTATTGTAACACCCACAAGATTATGAGATAAGTATATGGGTGTTATTTTCTTTAGAGCCTAAAAATATGAAGAATCAAAAAGAAAAAAAAAAGAGATAAGAGAAATAAAAGAAGAGGTGAAGGTTTGAACCTTGAACCTCTTAAAAAGGATAGAAATAAAATTATGTATGAATAACCACTAGGATAATGAATAATATGTGAAAGGAAAATGATGGGAATTGTAGTTAAATGTATAGCTAAAATTTAGTGAAGGAACAAAGGGAAAATCAAGTGGCTTCTTTCTCTTGTTTACCTCTTGGTTAAGGAAAAAGAGTAGCAAAAGACAAGTTGTCCTTCTCCCTTTCCTTCTCTATTTTCGTGGGGTTTAAGTGGATAATAAAGAGAAGAATTTAGGGAAGGGAATGAGGACATATTCTCATTAAGAAAATACATGCATGAGATAAGGAGGAAGGGAAGCAAAGTTCATTTTGGTAACTTCCACCTACTTAGCATAAAAAGGAAAGGAACTAAAGGTTTTCATTTTTTTTCCTTCTCCCTCACCCTTGCCGAGACTCTAAGCCTCCTCCCTCATCTCCACAAGCCAAGTTTAGGTTTCTCCCTAAGAGAAAACTAAACTACAAGAAGGAGCCTTCAAGGTGTACCCTT